>NW_024070194.1:62513143-62811157 GCF_014754425.2 Oryx dammah
AAAAAAAAGCTGTCAAGAATTTGGAGAAAGAAATGTTTATTATATACGTAAAATTGTATGTTAGATATATTTTGTCATAATAAAAAATTTGAAAAGACTTTAATAGGAAGCTAATTAAAGATCTTGTTATCTTTCTGGGAAAAAAAGCATAGCATTATTTGAATCCAATATTAAATATCTTCCAATACTTGCTTTATTCCTCTTCCCATAATTATATAAAGAAAATATTTGTTGTTATTGTTCAGTCACTCAGTCACTCAGTCACATGGACTTTTTATCTTAAGCATGGTACACATAAAATCAAATCTCCTCTAATTTATCCAGTGGATCTTACCAGTATCATCATTTTCTACAGGCTCCTTGTCATGAAAAAGATTGAGAAGCCCAACTATATTCAAGCTTTCTTTCCTTCTACTGGCCACTTAATTTAGTTTTACAAATATAGGAGTTGAAAGTCGAAAGAGAAATGAGAATAAGCAGAAGTATAGCATTCTGTATCAAATATATATATATATCTGTAATGGAGAGATAACAACTGCTTGGACATATTTTCCTTTCGAAAAGCAGTTTGGCTGATTCCATAATCTAAAATCAGCATAAGCCTGCTAGTGCCAAGGAGGTAAAAGAAATGTACAAGCCATCTCTGTTAATAGGCAATAGGCTTGTCAGATGTAAATGACAATCACAAGTATGCAAATGAGTCATATTTTCCAGACAGATTCTTATTCATTCAACATTATCAGGGGCTGAAAAAAACTAAAATGTTCTATGTTCAAACTTTAAATGATTCCTATATTTGAATATTTTTCAATATTATTAAAGCTATGGTGCCTTGAGATTAAGCACTTCTACCTTTTTACCATTTTTTTAAATGCCACACCGTACCAGAGATTAAATTAGTAATAAAGCATGAGTGAGGAGCAGCTATGATGTGTAAAACTATCTATTGTCCTGTGTTGCACACAGAAAGCTGATCCTCAGATCTCTGCATTTGTGGAGAGAGCAGATAATTTGGTTCTGGTTCTTAACCTTCTCACAATCACACTGATGAAAGGGGATCATATTGTACCATGAATTCCCTGTGCTAGGCCACCGGAGTTCAACACCAGTATTTTAAAGCCTTGTATACTTTGTTAAGGATGATCATGAACTATCATTCTTTGACCTTTATGTTACTCTACAGCACTGCTCATCAGCAATTGCTGTTATCAGTTATTTATAGTATCACTGGTCTGTGCTGGAAAGGGCAATCTAAATTCTGAACATACAAAAGATGTAGATCATGTTAGAAGTATCTGAAAATGTAAACAAACACTACCACAGTGTTTTGTGGCTAATCCTCTATTTTTCTAATAACGTGAATACAGAATGTCACAACTGGAATCTAAACTAAGGCAAGGCTAGTAATGAAACGAACATGGTACAAGCTATAACAGTTTAACGCTGTTAAAAGGGAAATCTTTTTTGAATTGAAAGTGAACAGTGAATGGGTCTAGTCCAGGACAACTTTGGAGCAGATATTCTACTTCATAAAAAGCCTCTTGGGTCCTTTCATTTTAAATCAATCTTTGAAATACACCAATGCTATTGACACTACTGGGCAGTCATATTTGTTTCAAAAATTTTGCTGATAAAAATTGAATTACCAAAATTAATATTTAAATTTAAAAATAACTTAATAATAAATATCATTTAATTTTTAAAAAATCTACATTTTCTAATTAACTCACTAAAAGCTTTCCCAGAATATTAATTTGAGTTCATGACATCCTAACCAACAGGATAACTGTGTTTCACTAGAAAACTTTGTGTTCAATTTAAAATAGACTGAAAAGTAATCCCTGGAAGAAAATTTAGATCCCTACTTTAGTATCAGAAAATTTCATTTTAAACTCAGTGATTTCTCCAAAGAAATTATAGCTCAAGATATTTTTCTCTGTCTTCTCTTTTATAAGTACTACATACATCTCATGTAAAATATATCCAAAGTTAATAAGTGTAATATATCTATGCACATGAGTTAAGAGCATATCAGGAAATAATCCATAAAAGCACCATAATTCTATCTAAAGCAGTTTGGAAAAGAGAACTAATTTTATCATCAAAATTCTATTATTGTCACCAATCTCCTCTGGCTTTGCTTTTAGCTTTTATTTAGTTTTTAAGAACTCCTCTATTGGTCCAAATAGTAAATGCTTCAATTCTGTTGTCTTTTCATCATCCGTATTTTCTCACAGTTACTTAGTATGCAATCAGCACAATGGTAGGTGTTGTAAAATAGTCAAATTCTCAGTACCCTTTTTCTCAAGAGACAGTATTATGAAGACATTAGACAAGTAAACTAATATTAGTGGTATTCTCAGACACATGCTGGAATACAGCTAATACCCAAAGAACTATTTGGATTTGGCTGGAGAGAGATCAGAGAGTTTCGCAGAATTGACTTTCAACTAAGTTTGAAAGGATGGTTTGGAGATTGTTGAAAGAAAGTACCACGCATGACACAGAGCCCCACATTTGGAGAATAAACAGATTCACGAGAAGAACAAGAGGGAGAGCTAATGATGATGTGGCCAACATAAGAGGCCGGAGTCCCACAAGAAAATACCTTAATGATGAATGTATTAATTAACCTTACTCTGGTCATCACTTTGCAATATGCACATATAGGGAATTATTACATCGTATAACTTAAGCGTACACAATGCTGTATTATCAGTTATATCAAGATAAAGTTGGAAGCAAAAAAACCCATAATACCAAGCTAAGGAGATGAAGAACGTCAACTTGGATGTTGGCTAAGTGCCTTAAACTAAAGAACTCAAAACAAAATGAGGGATCTTTTTCTGTTCCCACAGAAAGGTCCTATTGGACTTCTGTCAACCCAGGCTTCTAAGTTAAAAACTAATAATGCTCTTTAGCAGCTCTTTTTTCTTTTTCCTTGCATTTCCAGTTAGTCCAATTGTGTTGCATTTATATCATACAAGTATTACATCAGCTTCTCCAGCCTTTCCTCTCCTTTTTGTCCTTCTTAATTTCACTTCTTACTCATCACTTGAACTATTTCAACAAGGAATTAGCCCTCTAGCACAAAGTGCTACTCCAATCAATTACTATTACCAGTAACTTCAGAAAAGCAAATTCAAGCACGTCTTTCCCTTCATTAAATGTTTTATCATTCTGCTATTGTAAAATAGCTCCAGTTCTGAAGACCTCTATAGAACGTGTCATCTAGGTTCCATTAACTTCTGACTTTCAATTAGAATCGGCTGGTATAAGATACTAGCAGGAGACTAGAAGGTGGAAAGAAAGAGCATTCAGGGTATTTATTCCCACAATCCCAGTCCCTTCCCTCTCTACCTCACCATTTTGGGGCAGGGAGCCACAAAGTGAAACAGAGATAGAAAATCCACCAGAAAAAGAATTCAGAGTAACAATAGTAAAGATGATCCAAGATCTTAGGAAAAGAAAAGAGGCACCGATGGAGGTGATACAAGAAATGTTTACTAAAGAGATAGAAACTTTAAAGAACAAACGAAGATGAATGATGTGATAACTAAAATATTTAAAATACACTAGGAGGAATTAATAGCAGAAAAAATGATGCTGAAGCATGAATAAGTGAGCTGGAAGACAGACTGGTGGAAATGATTGCTGCAGAACAGAATAAAGAAGAATGAGAAAAAACAAGGGCAGTCTAAGAGACCACTGGTACAACATTAAATGCACCCACACTCATATTAGAGGAGTCCCGGAAGGAAAAGAGAGAGAGGACCTGAGAAAATATTTGAAGAGGTAATAACTGAAAATTTCTCTAACATGGTAAAGGAAACACTCAAGTCCAGGAAACACAGAGTCTCATACAGGATAAATCCAAGAAGGAACACATCAAGATACATATTAATCAAACTGATAGAAAGTAATGACTAGGTAGGATGATAATATCCAACCCCCTAATCCTACCCTGCTGGAGAAGGCAATGGCAACCCACTCCAGTACTCTTGCCTGGAAAATCCCATGGGTGAAGGAGCCTGGTAAGCTGCAGTCCATGGGGTCATGAAGAGTCAGACACAACTGAATGACTTCACTTTCACTTTTCACTTTTATGCACTGGAGAAGGAAATGGCAACCCACTCCAGTGTTCTTGCCTGGAGAATCCCAGGGATGGGGGAGCCTGGTGGGCTGCCGTCTTTGGGGTTGCACAGAGTCAGACACGACTGAAGTGACTTAGCAGTAGCAGCAATGACAAAATCACTACAGATGGTGACTGCAGTCATGAAATTAAAAGACGCTTACTTCTTGGAAGAAAAGTTATGACCAACCTAGATAGCACATTAAAAAGCAAAGACATTACTTTGCCAACAAAGGTCCGTCTAGTCAAGGCTATGGTTTTCCCATTGGTCATGTATGGATGTAAGAGTTGGACTGTGAAGAAAGCTAAGTGCCGAAGAATTGATGCTTTTGAACTGTGATGTTGGAGAAGACTGTTGAGAGTCCCTTGGACTGCAAGGAGATCCAAACAGTCCATTCTAAAGGAGATCAGTCCTGGGTGTTCTTTGGAAGGACTGATGCGAAAGCTGAGACTCCAATACTCTGGCCACCTCATGCGAAGAGCTGACTCATTGGAAAAGACGCTGATGCTGGTAGAGATTGGGGGCAGGAGGAGAAGGGGACGACAGAGGATGAGATGGCTGGATGGCATCACTGACTCGATGGACATGAGTTTGAGTGAACTCTGGGAGTTGGCGATGGACAGGGAGGCCTGGCATGCTGCGATTCATGGGGTTGCAAAGAGTTGGACACAACTGAGCGATTAAACTGAACTGAATGACAAACAGAAAACTACTGATTATTACTGCTCCATGATGGGAGCATAGTATAGCTGCTATTTTATTTTTGCTTGGTGAAGTTCTATGCAGTTCTTTAAAACCAGCTCAAAAATCAATTTTTATAATGTTTTTTTTTTCCTTTGTATATGATTAACCCTACTTCTTCTGCACCCAAGTAATATTGTACCTTCTTAATGGTCTTTATATTCTTTTAAATGATACCTAATTTTTAAAATTTCTCTTATCTATACTCAAATTTAAAATTCTTGCATATCCTTCTGTTATTTGCATAAAGTATTTCTCATAACTGGTAAGCAGAAATCTCTCTTAATTGTATTATATCTAGAAGTAACTATTCTTAGGGAATATCAGTGATGTTATGAATATATCAATAGTTTACACATTATGAAGTCACTATAGTCTTATAAAAATTTGACTGCTGCTGCTAAGTCGCTTCAGTCATGTCCAACTCTGTGCAACCCCATAAACAGCAGCCCACCAGGCTCCCCCATCTAGATATAGACAAATTTGAAAGATAACAATGATGATACAGATTTTAAAATCTTGTCTCTGAATCTCAACCTTATTATCCCAGAAACTTTATTACTGTACTGTTATACTACAAATAAAATATCTAAATATTTTTAGCTGCTTAAAGAAAACATTATGTATATATATACTTACTCTTTTAATCTTATGATTATAGAATTTTAAGAACTCTTTATTTTATGATGATTAATAACAATGAGAAAAATAAAATTATAAAAATGAAAACATTTATAAGTTAATAATAAATTATGCCCATTAAAACAAAGTTCATAGAACTAGTACATTTTTAATGAGATCATTAATACTGCTTACACTTCCTTAATTTAATTTTTATTATTATTGTTATATCTCACCTTATTCTCAAAATATACTGCTATTTACAAAGATAAGATATAGTGTAACATTATAAACTAGAGCTTCCCTGGTGGCTCAGTGGCAAATAATCTGCCTGCCAATGCAAAAGACACGGGTTTGATCCCTGGATTGGAAAGAACCCCTAGAGAAGGAAATGGCAACTAACTCCAGTATTCTTGCCTAGGAAATACCATGAGCAGAGGAGTCTGGTGGGCTATAGTCCATGGGGTCACAAAAGAGTTGGACATGCCTTAGCAACTAAACAACAATAACAACATCATAAACTAAAAGATAAACACACACAAATGTACACTTTATTCTTACCCTAAATGGAGCCACAGATAAAACTAGATCACAAAATGCATTTATGCTGTACAGAATCACTAACGTTAGATTAAAATTTTCATTCTAAGATTTCTCTGAGTCAATATGAACAAGAAAACATTAACAGCAACATAATTCAGAGACTCAAGAAAACACAAAGCCAAAGTGATTGTATCACCGCTTTGGCATCAGTGAATTCTTACAGTCACAGGAAATAAACACAACACTTTTAAGGGTCTGTATTTCTCAATATGACAGAAAGTTGACAAAGGTAAAAAAGTAACCAAAGTTAGAAGCCCATTTTGGAGCCATTCCTTTATGAGTATCAGGGCCAAAAAAAAAAAAGTTTTCTATATAAGATCTGGATATCAGTATCTTTTAACAGTGTTTCCAGACAAGTCCAATGTGCTGCCAATTTTGAGAACCAGATCTTGGCTAAACAAATGGGTCTTCACAGCATGGCTGCCAGATGAGTGGCCTCACCTGGGAACTTAAAAATGTAAATATTAGGGTCCAACCCAGATCTACTGAATTCTAGAGTGAGCCCAAGATTCCTGTGTTTTAACAAGCTCTCCAAATGATTCTGATGTGTGATGGGGAACCACTGGACTAAAACAACTCCCAGGAAAGCAGAATGAGATTGCCTTCTACCAACAAAATGTGGGTTCTGGACTTAAAGAAGAAAAGGAGGCAAGAATGGGTTTGGATACTGGATATTTCTTTTCTTTTTAAAAAAATTTTTTTTTTGATGTGGACCATTTTTAACCCCTTATTAAATTTGTTACAATACTTCTTCTATGTTATGGTTTGTTTTGTTTTTGGCCACGAGGCATGTGGGATATTAGCTTTCCAACCATGAATTGAACCTCCTGCAGTGGCAGGTGAAGTCTTAACCTATGGACCACGATGGAAGTCTCTGGACATTTCTAGATTACTGCTTTCTCTCCAAACTACCATCACTAACACTTCACTCATCTACCCTTCCTTTTTCTTCTGAATTACTTATACAGTACCAGTTGTCTTGTTTCTCCATCTCCTGTGGCATAAAACTGCAATCAAATCAGGTCAGAAATCTTAAAAATGCTTGGTTCTTAAGCAAGAGATATTTCCAAGATGAGGGAAAGTGTGTAAGATCACAGATTAGAGTATCTGTGATTTGGATGCAAAGGTTCCATCTCCCAAGGTTACTAAATAGTGTGCACCAAGGCAAGGTGTTTAACATCTTTAAACCTTGGTTTGCTGACATGTAAAACAGGGATAATTACACAAACCAGCAAAGTTCACTGGGAGGACTTAGTGTGATTATGTACAAAAGCTATCCTCATAATGCCTATCACATAATAAACAATTAATACTGATTTCATTTCTAAGATGCTTCACTATGAAAGCTATCAGGGGAGGGGGGTGGGAGGGGGGTTCATGTTTGGGAATGCATGTACACCCATGGTGGATTCATGTCAATGTATGGCAAAACCAATACAGTATTGTAAAGTAAAATAAAAAATAAATAAATAAATTTTTAAAAAAAGAAAGAAAGCTATCAGGGCTCATTTATCAGACCTTCCTGTTAGTTGTGTACAGTCAAAGAGCACAGGCTGAGGAAACAGACCTATGTAAATATCTGAATTTAAAAATTCATAAACTTGGCATTTTCCCCCTTTTTCATGAACAGTCTCCACTTAATTATAGATATTATTCTTTGAAATAGGCAAATCAAAGATAGGTTTTTAAGTATAAATTAGATGTAATTTTTAATTCTAACATTTATTAATGATAAATAAGTAATCTTATGTTTCCAGAGAAAAATGACTTAAAGAAGATATAACTGAATTTATGTAACATCCTTCCATTAGCCATTACATTATCAATGAATTGTTGAGCATACTGACCTTAGTACCTATCATGTGTAAAACTATGCATGATTTTTAATAAATCCACTTAAAACATCTTTTGTAGATATTTTTAAAATAAACACTATGGAGAGACATATATTCATTCATTTAGTCATGAAAAGACAACAGCTGTTCTATCTCTCATATCACATTTTAATCTTCCATCTTTTGGTTATCAGACCATTAATACAGAACTAAAGTAGAAACAGACATCTCTTGTAAACTATTTTTAATAAACTGTTTAATAAACTAAGACAAAACTACCCTTCTTGGATAATAATGTTATAAAGAACTTGAAGTAAATGAGTTCTAAACAACAAATCTACTGAGATTTACTCAAACCATGAGACTGAGGAACTGTATTTTGAATTTCATTATGACTGTAGTTCTAAAAGACAGACTTTGTAAGACCAATGTAAATAATTCTTCAGTGGAAAAGTCTGTGCTAGATAGGATTACTACTACCTTTACCCATAGTTTATGGTTGAGTTTGAACATCATATAAACTCTCAGGAAAAATTTATGTTCTTAATGTCAGAGATATTTGAATGGATGCATTAAAATCACATCATCTTACAAATAAATATCTTTTTAACATGCAAACACAAGCATCACATTTAAGCAAAAACCTTCACACCATAAAGAAAATGCATTGCCTTCCCTTGCTTGTATTTCTAAGTCTACAAAGTGAATACACAACAAATGCAGAAGATAAGAGGTTTCTTTCTTCCTCTATTAAAGCTCACTGTATATTTTTATACTAAGCCTTATGTTGACTTTGTTAACTTTTGCTCAAAACCTAGAGAAAAGTTTCATTTCAGTTCAGTAAATTTCTTGTAAGTGGACAGAAATTTAAAAATCCACTTTATGGCAATCCTTGGTGATTGAAAATATTAAACTAAATTAATAACATTAATAATGAGGCTTAAAATGTCAAATTGAAAGGAGAACTAAATCAAGTAGGTGCAGGTGAAGAAATGTTTCCACTAGAATAAAATTATCTAAGAAGTATGAATACAGATTACAATAAGAGATGAATTTAGCTAAATAGGAAGCCACTTAATAAAGTAACCTGAAGCATTTCCAAGGCACTTGTTTTAGTGCCTGTATTTAGGAAAGACACAAAAGGGAAAATATTATGGAGACTAGATCCTAATGAGCTTACAACCTAATGGAAAAAAGAAAATAAATCCAGATGGCTATTTGCAGAAAACTCAATTGATGGAATTAATGTTAAATATTTGGAAAGTAAAGACAGCCATGAAGTATGTTACTGAAATAAATGATAATTCTAAATTTAGAAAAAAGGCCTCTCTTTCCATCTCAACCATGTCTACCCTCGACTTGCAGATACAGCTTCTTTAACAAACATTCTGAAGTTTAAATGATACTATTTCCTTCCTGGCATTTTGACCACTGCAAATAAGATCTCTACTGTCACAGTCAATTTCTGGTCAAGTTCACTACTAAGTGCCCTGAAATTTTAATATATTGACATGATTTGGGTGATCTATAATGGTATTTTGTAGACATATTCTGCACATAATATTTTGTCACACTATTTTCCACTGCCATCAAATATATGATGCTGACTTTAGAAGCAATTTACTGTTACTTTTTCCAGAGTGATAACTTGTTTGCATCTTTACCTTTATTTTTGTGAATTCCTCTACTCTCTTTTAGAGACCAATCCCCTTCCCCGTATGCTTGACAATAATTCAGTGCATACTGGGGGTGGAATGCGTTCCATACATAGCAGAAAATTCTTTTCTCGTACCCCAAAGAGGCAATCACTAATCATCAATGATAAAACAGCATTGCCTCTGCCCTCCTGAGCTTGTGGTCCAGGGAAGACATGCAAGGTCTCTACAGAGAGATTGTTTCTCTCTGTTGTTGCTCAGTCGCTGAGTCATGTCTGACTGTTTTCGACCCCATAGACTGCAGCATGCCAGGCTTCCCTGTTCTTCACTATTTCCTGGAATTTGCTCAAACTCATGTCCATTGAGTCAATGATGCTATCCAACCATCTCATCCTCTATTGACCCCTTCTCCTCCTGCCTTCAATCTTTTCCAGCATCAGAGTCTTTTTCAGTGAATTGGCTCTTCACATCAGGTGGCCAAATTATTGGAGTTTCAGCTTCAGCATCAGTCCTTCCAATCAATATTCAGGGTTGATTTCCTTTAAGATTGACTGGTTTGATCTCCCTTCAGTCCAAGGAATTCTCAAGAGTCTTCCCCAGTACCACAATTCAAAAGCATCAGTTCTTTGGCATTCAGCATCTTTATGGTCCAACTCTCACATCCTAAATGACTACTGCAAAAACCATAGCTTTGACTATACAGATTTTGTCAGCAAAGTGATGTCTCTGCTTTTTTCCTCTCTATCTCATGTCAATAAAACTTCTTCTCACAGTTGGGAGACATTAAGTATGTACATCCTAAGAATTTTAAGATATGAAAAATATGATAAACAGTAACAAAAGGCCAATAAAAATTGGGGAAAATTTCTACGACATTTGTAACAGATTAAAAAAAAAAAATCCCCTCAATGCTTTAAAAGATCTTATATCTAGGACCCGCAACTACAGAAGCCCATGTGTTGAGAGCCCATGCACAACAAAAGAAGCTACCACAATGAAAAGCACACACACGGCAATGAAGAGTAAACCCAGGTCACCACAACCAGAGAAAGCCCACACGCAGCAAGGAAGACCCAGTGCACCCCATAAGAAAAAACAAGCACTATAAACTGAAAACCAAGCAAAGAGCACAAACAGGCAATACACAGAGAAATACACTTGAACAAGGTACAAAGGAAAAATGATAGGTTGCTCTCTCTTTGTTTAGAGAAATGAAGGCACTTAGCTGATATTTAATAGCTTTAATACACACAAAAAATAATTCAATACTCAATTGTTTGGCAAACATACAGGCACGTACTGATTTCAAAAATGGTACATTTTGCAAAGTAACACAAAATTATAAATCAAGTGTTTTAAAATATAATTAATAATATAAGAATTCTACTCTGTATGCCTTTTAACTCTCAGGATATAATCTACAGTATGTGTAAAGTCGCATAGTGTTCAGCGAAGGTTGATTAAATTTGTGTATAATCAAAAACAACTCATAAATCAAATAGCGAGGAATTAAATTACTGAGTTATGGTGCACCCTGTTAATGGAAAACTACTACCCCATTTTAAAAAGTATTGGTAAATAATTGCTTACAGATTGTATATAAAATTAAAAGCATATTAGAAAACAATGTGATTAACAGAACCTATTTTTGCTTATCAAAGATATATATATACACACACACAATGCTTTTTATCATGGTGGCAAGATTATAGTTATTGCCATTATTTCCCTTTGTTATTTATATTTAAATATTTTCCTACAATAAGAATACATTTCTTCTTTTCTGGGGAAAAAGCAGTATTTTTGTAACAGTAAAAAAGTTAAAGTCTTAAAATAATCAGTAAATGGTCTTTACCCTTAGTGTGATTTTAGTTCACTTATTTTAGTTCACTTATATTGTTCACTAAAATTCAAATTTGGAGGATCTTTTCAGGTATTAAAGATAGGGACAACCAAGACAGACCTGTAGACCTCAGTGTCTACAGTGGGCCTCTCCTGAGTGTTACACATGTATTCATGTCTATGCTGGTTCCATGTCTGATTAACCTTGCAATTCTCACAGACCAGACACTAAGGAAATACATGTCTAATTTAAGAATGAGTTGTGTGTCTAGTCAAGGGTACCTCTTCATCCTCCAGACCATAAAGATCTTTGAATATATTTGATAAATCTGCATATACAAAGGTCATTAGATGATATTAATATATACGTGATTCATATGTGATATATATATATATATATATGGTTGATATGTGGTATGCTGCTGCTGCTAAATCGTTTCAGTCGTGTCTGACTCAGTGCGACCCCATAGACGGCAGCCCACCAGGCTCCCCCACTGCTGGGATTCTCCAGGCAAGAACACTGGAGTGAGTTGCCATTTCCTTCTCCAATGCATGAAAGTGAAAAGTGAAAGGGAAGTTGTTCATTCATGTTCAACTCTTCGCGACCCCGTGGACTGCAGCCCACCAGGCTCCTCCGCCCATGGGATTTTCCAGGCAAGAGTACTGGAGTGGGGTGCCATTGCCTTCTCCAATATGTGGTATAGTATGTTCAAATTTTCAAGTTTTCTTCACATAAGAATTAAATCTAATTTACCTTACTTGAGAAAATATTGTATTCCTCCATATTTTGTATAACTATAACAATTTTGTGCAGAAGTTAGAATACATATAAATTTATTTCATCTTAATGTGGTTAAAGGGAAAGCACATTTAAAAATTATATAATCAAAATGAATTCAAAAATTTTGAAAGTAACTGTAACTATGATATACAAGTTATTTTATTATTAAACAGTGACCATTGGTAACATATCATAAATCATATGCTATATTATGAATATATCATTAAAACTTTACCATGTAGGTCAAATACATTACCTAACAAGCTATATTTATATTATTTTAGGAATGGTTTACAAGTATTATTTTCAGCATAGATTTCTCTTAAATTCCATGTTTTGGAACAACTGTAGTTAATTTCTAAAAAATATTATCAAGTTAAAATACACCAAAATAAAATTAAAGTGATTTAATTCACTTAATTAAAACAAATTATTGATATGTATGGAAAAATAAAGAATAGGTGCTTAACTCAAGGTCAACCTAAAATGACAGCCATTTTTTGTGTGTTTTAGAGGGCAATTATGCTTTATATTCAGTCCTGTGAAAACACTGCCAGAAAAGCTATTTCCCACAAGTGTTAAAACAGTTAAGAGAAAATTACAACAGTTTAATTTTGATTTTGCCTGTTTGCATTTTTATTTTCATTTTCGCCAAACTGTTTCTAAAGCCTACTATTTAACCATTATTCTAGATTTATAAAACTGGATCTTTCAGAAATTATGTTGGGAGAGTGCTGAAGCATTTAAATTGGCCTATAAAATACTAGCTTCCCAGACAGGACTCTGAGAAAGCAGTGATCCTGGCATTTAATGTCTAAGAGAGTAAAGCTTTGCAAATTGTTATTGTTGCAGAGCAGAAAACATTAAAATATTTTCGGGTTTACTGAAGCCTTTATCCACATTTATATCTAGCACTTAGACACATTATGGTATGCACAGTTATGTCACAGAGACAGCTTGCATTATTTATGTGGCTTTTAGTTTATAATGATGTCAAGCCTGTACAAATGCACAATGTAGATAGGAATGTAGGTCCACTGGCAACAGTGTGGACTATACCACATTCCCGTCTCAAAGACAACAGTCAGTGCTATGAAATAAAAATTTCAGAAAAAGTACTTCCAGCTTTAAAACAAGCAACACATGAAATTATATTCTATCTAATCTGCATTTTGAATGAGATGGTTCATACTCAAACAGCTTCTCAATAATCTGCAAGCAAACCTTAAAATGCAAGGCATTTAAAAATACCCATTTTTTTTTTGTCAAGATGTTAATAAAATCAGTACATTTGGTTTTGATCTGAAAGAAAGGCAAGAATCATTTTGATTAGGGGTAGAAAAGAAAACACACAGGCAAAAAGACTTGAAAAAAAGGTTGGGTATCTTACATGAATGAGGCAACACAGAGGGTGCCTTGAAATTACATGTCTTCTAGATTAACACAGTGTAGCGTTTTCTCCCATACAGTTTCTCAATTATAATAGTTACTTTATAGCACACATATTTTGTTGTTTTTGAATAAAATCATCTTTGAATTTTTATGTTGCTTCATTTTTCCTGAAATATTTTGTTCTAAATTTTTTAATTAGTCACTGGATTTAGAGGAAAATGAGTCAGCTCTGATCAAAATTGGAAATAGTTGTTAAGAAAGCCACCCTCTCTAGCAATACCCTTCCCACTTTCTCCCATATATGGCTGCTAAGAATGAGGTTTTAGAACCATCTAGAAGTTATACTAAAAGTACAGAGTCCCAGCTCTAGCCCTAAGATTCTGATACAAGTGTCAGAATCTGCTTTTAAATAAATATATTACATATTTAAATACTAATAAACACAGAAACGTGATCAGAGTTCCTTGATCTATACTTTGCAAAACTTCTCTAGAGCTTCTCTGAGCAGTCAGAAACCACTGACCCAGAATATGCATGTGTATTCTACTAGATATAATTCCATATGAACAACAAATAGAAAGAGCTTAATCTGCCTGAGGGGAATGATTTAAGGCTCCTAAAAAATCTTAATAGCAGACCTTATTTAACCAATAGATAGGGATTTACTGAAGTCAAATAAAATGGAATTGAGGGCCAAGGGTTCAAAACTTTGCTCTTCTTGCTTCCAGCTGTGAAAATGAATAAGCTGGATCAAACAAAGGCTTTGAGATAAAAATGATCATAAAATTTATGGTACTTAGCCATGAGCCAATTTACCAATTTACATACTATGGTAAAGTTGACTTGGCTTGTTAAACTGATTATGGAGGTTAGAGGAGAGGATTCTGAGGTCTTATAAAATTACAAACTGAGAGAAATCATGCACAATACTCCTATAGCATCAAGGTTCTAAACTTAATATGAATTAGCTACATACTCATATTCATACTTAATATGAATTAGTTACAAAGCTTAGATGCTAGGTAATCCAAATACCTTGATTCAATAGTAAGCAAATAATTTTTAAAAACAATTCTCAGTTAAGATTCATGTATTTCTGAGTTCTGTAGTAGTTCCTGGAGCATGAATGGATATAAATCCATTTTGCTTCTGTGTTGTGTGTGTGTGTTGTTGTTGTTATTGTTTAACTAGATCATGGTTCTTTTCTCAAAATACCAAGAAAATAATTTTTCTATTAAATATTCCCTCTCACTGCCTAAGTTAAAGGAAATGGAAATTTCATCCAACTCCATTCTCAAAAGAACATGCAAATTGCAATGATATTAACATTGAGTAGGTTTTACTTTATTATTTCTCCACATTATAATTAATTGAGAACAATATTTAGATTTCAATCCTAGGAAAAAATATCATCCCAGGTCCCCTTAGTTGGTCCCTGCTGAGCAGGATGAAGGGAGAATCCACTCACAAGCCCCATGCTAAGACCACGGCCACATAGAAGAGGCCCCAGAAGAGAAGACTATTTCTAATTCATATACATATGTTGAATGAAATAGCTGTATGGAATGGTGTTACTCTCCTGCAAACAAAAATTAAAATAAAGATATAACCCTTATTATAGACCCAGAATTCGTGTTAGATCCTCAAGTATAAAGACTTGTCTGTTAAAGTGTAAACACAAACCGAAGAGTGTCACTTGGAATATCACTTCACATTGTTAGCCTTTACTATTTCATTTCCATGATGAAAACCACAAGTTAAGACTTGTCAAAGATTCAACTACACAATGAAAACCTCCCTACATATTTCTACTCCATCATGATAGACATTCTATTGCTTCACTAGGTATATAAAGTGAGAGAATATTTTGAAATACAGTAATGTGACTTGTTTTTCTTTGTACTAACTTATGAATGATCTTTGCCACCCGAAGCCCAGAAGCAGTCTTTGCCTTAAGGTGAAGTGAAATCATAGAATGAAAGAATTGGTGTAGAGCTTTTGTATTTTCAAGAGTGCTCTTGAAAACTATCTCAGACACAACAGTCTAAAAATCTAGCTTTAAATCTCTAGAGCCAGATATCTGAGAGAGAAAAAAATATTTTCTAAATAGAAAAGCTCCTCTTTAAAAATAAAACAACAACAACAAAACAAAACAAAACAAAACAAAAAAACAGAATTTGGGTAAACTGAGCTTGTGCTATATGCTGTGCTTAGTTGCTCAGTCGTGTCCAACTATTTGAGCCCCTGTGGTCTATAGTCCACCAGGCTCTTTTGTCCATAGAATTCTCCAGGCAAGAATACTGGAATGGGTTGCCATGCCCTGCTCCAGGAGATCTTTCCAATTCAGGAATCAAACCTAGGTCTCCCATATTGCAGGCAGATTCTTTACCATCTGAACCATAGGGAAGCTTAGAGTTCTACTACAAACCAGAGAGTAGGATAAATGACACATAAGAACTATTTCACAAAGTAAAAGGGAAAAAAAAATTAAAAAACAGAGAGGAAGGCAAGAGGAGATGGAAGCTTAGGGACTGCACCCTTTTCCAGGACTCACTGTAATGTAGTGCTCATGCATTAAACATTATCTGATTAAGTATTCCTATTTAGGATATATTTAACTTTGTGCCTTGCAGCCTTTAATTATGAAGTATCAATATATTGATCCTAACCATCAACTAACTCATTTAACAGATAATTACTGGTACTTAATTATATAACAAATCTTAAAAATAATGCAATGGAAGGGAATCACAGTCTTTGAAATTCCTCAGGGAATTTGCAGTCTACTGGAGGTGGTGGGGGTGAGAGGCAGAGACAAACAAGTTAAAAGTCAATTATATTACTCTGCTTATATGTTGTCATAGTTCTATTTACACTTTTACCACCTAGAAATGAGACTCTCTTTTTCTTTACAAAACTATAGATTAATGAAGCACAGCTTTGCATGAGCCACAGAAACTTTCTGAAATCATCCGATTCTTTTTTATGTGAGAAGCAGCCCAAGAAAACTTTTGTATGCTGAAATTACAAAACTTATTTGCCAGTTGTCAGAAGTGATCAAAACAAAGCAGCATTCATATCTGCTACTCTATATACTTTGGGCAACTTGGTTGCAGATGTTTAAATAAAATGATGGTAAAACTGGAACCATTTTAATGGAACACAAACAACAAAAGAGAGCTCAAAAAATCAGGGTAAAAAAGTCAGCCAGGAAAATAAAGTCACTGCACACTGAAGATACAGTGATCCCCTTGAGTGCAAGGTCAAGTTGGCCAGGGCAATAATGGACTGGATAGCAGATATACCTTTAGTTTTCTTTGAAGCAGCAACCATAGGAGCTGGGGGTCATAAAGCTTTACCAGCGAAGAAGTGTGAAGGCATAAAGGTTTTGATAAGATTCTCTATAATATAAACGGGGAGTTCTTTGTTGTCTTCAGTAACATTTCCTTGAAATCATTAAAAGGAAAAAAGAAAAATGGGAGCTTGTAGGGAGTATTATTTGCAGACTACAAAACAGGGGAAGAAATGAGTTATTTAAACTTGAAAGAAAAGACCAAAATAAATGATGATAAAGAGCAATAACTGGAACAAGAGAGAAAGGGCAAGGTGATGGAGGAGAAGTTTGAAAAGGAAAAAAGAGGAAAAGAAATTTGGAGAAGGGATGAATGTGTAACTCCTTATGGATCCTGAGCAATATTACAAATTATTTTTTATTTACTTACACATGCTATTCTCTGGTTTCTGTGACTTTTTTTGTATGTAAAGGAGTAGTTTACTTAGAGAAGAGCATAGAGAAGAAGGAAATGGGGATTGTGTCATCTATCCTCACCAGACAGTTGCAAAACATATTGAAACACAATCTACACAAAGACTTCATGAGGTATAATAAATTGCATACACATTTAAGGCATTCTACAAAATGTTTTTTCTAAATTAAAAAAAAAACACAAAACATTAAGTTAATTTTTCTTAGAGTATAGTTGCTTTATGATGTTGTGTTACTTTCTACCACACAGCAAAATGAATCCGCTATATGTGTGTGTGTGTGTGTGTGCTAAGTCACTTCAGTTGTGTCCTACTCTTTGTGCTCCCATGGACTGTAGCTCACCGGGCTCCTCTGTCCATGAGATCCTCCAGGCAAGAATTCTAGAGAGGGTTGTCATGCCCTCCTCCAGGAGATCTTTCCCACCCAGGGATCAAACCCACATCTCTTATGTCTCCTGCATTGGCAGGTGGGTTCTTTACTACTAGTGCCACCTGGGAAGCGTGTATACATATATCTATGTATATGTCTGTGCCCCAACCAGTAACGCTAAAGAAGCTGAAATTGAACAGTTCTATGAAGACCTACAAGACCTTTTAGAACTAACACCCAAAAAAGATGTCCTTTTCATTATAGGGGACTGGAATGCAAAAGTAGGAGGTCAAGAAACACCTGGAGAAATAGGCAAATTTGGCCTTGGAATACGGAATGAAGCAGGCCAAAGACTAATAGAGTTTTGCCAAGAAAATGCACTGGTCATAGCAAACACCCTCTTCCAACAACACAAGAGAAGACTCTACACATGGACATCACCAGATGGTCAACACCGAAATCAGATTGATTATATTTTTGCAGCCAAAGATAGAGAAGCTCTATACAGGCAGCAAAAACAAGACTAGGAGCTGACTGTGGCTCAGATCATGAACTCCTTATTGCCAAATTCAGACCGAAATTGAAGAAAGTAGGGAAAACCACTAGACCATTCAGGTATGACCTAAATCAAATCCCATGTGATTATACAGTGGAAGTGAGAAACAGATGTAAGGGACTACATCTGATAGACAGAGTGCCTGATGAATTATGGACGGAGGTTCGTGACATTGTACAGGAGACTGGGATCAAGACCATCCCCAAGGAAAAGAAATGCAAAAAAGCAAAATGGCTGCCTGAGGAGGCCTTACAAATAGCTGTGAAAAGAAGAGAAGCGAAAAGCAAAGGAGAAAAGGCAAGATATAAGCATCTGAATGCAGTTACAAAGAATAGCAAGAAGAGATAGGAAAGCCTTCCTCAGTGATCAATGCAAAGAAATAGAGGAAAACAACAGAATGGGAAAGACTAGAGATCTCTTCAAGAAAATGAGAAATACCAAGGGAACATTTCATGCAAAGATGGGCTTGGTAAAGGACAGAAATGGTATGGACCTAACAGAAGCAGAAGATATTAAGAAGAGGTGGCAAGAATACACAGAACTGTACAAAAAAGATCTTCATGACCAAGATAAGCACGATTGTGTGATCACTCACCTAGAGCCAAACATTCTGGAATGTGAAGTCAAGTGGGCCTTAGAAAGCATCACTACGAACAAAGCTAATGGAGGTGATGGAATTCCAGTTGAGCTATTTCAAATCCTGAAAGATGATGCTGTAAAAAGTGCTGCACTCAATATGCCAGCACATTTGGAAAAATCAGCAGTGGCCACAGGACTGGAAAAGGTCAGTTTTCATTCCAATCCCAAAGAATGCTCAAACTACCACACAATTGCACTTATCTCAAACGCTAGTAAAGCAATGCTCAAAATTCTCCAAGCCAGGCTTCAGCAATACATAAACTATGAACTTTCAGATGTTCAAGCTAGTTTTAGAAAAGGCAGAGGAACCAGAGATCAAATTGCCAACATCTGCTGGATCATGGAAAAAGCAAGAGAGTTCCAGAAAAACATCTATTTCTGTTTTATTGACTATGCCAAAGCCTTTGACTGTGTGGATCACAATCAACTGTGGAAAATTCTGAAAGAGATGGGAATACCAGAGCACCTGACCTGCCTCTTGAGAAATCTATATGCAGGTCAGGAAGCAACAGTTAGAACTGGACATGGATCAACAGACTGGTTCCAAATAGGAAAAGGAGTACGTCAAGGCTGTAGATTGTCACCCTGCTTATTTAACTTCTATGCAGAGTACATCATGAGAAACGCTGGGCTGGAAGAAACACAAGCTGGAATCAAGATTGCCGGGAGAAATGTCAATGACCTCAGATATGCAGATGACACCACCCTTATGGCAGAAAGTGAAGAGGAACTAAAAAGTCTCTTGATGAAAGTAAAAGAGGAGAGTGAAAAAGTTGGCTTAAAGCTCAACATTCAGAAAACGAAGATCATGCATCCAGTCCCATTACTTCATGGCAAATAGATGGGGAAACAGTGAAAACAGTGTCAGACTTTATTTTTTTTGGCTCCAAAATCACTGCAGATGGTGACTGCAGCCATGAAATTAAAAGACGCTTACTCCTTGGAAGGAAAGTTGTGACCAACCTAGATAGCATATTCAAAAGCAGAGACATTACTTTGCCGACTAAGGTCCGTCTAGTCAAGGCTATGGTTTTTCCTGTGGTCATGTATGGATGTGAGAGTTGGACTGTGAAGAAGGCTAAGCACCGAAGAATTGATGCTTTTGAAATGTGGTGTTGGAGAAGACTGTTGAGAGTCCCTTGGACTGCAAGGAGATCCAACCGGTCCATTCTGAAGGAGATCAGCCCTGGGATTTCTTTGGAAGGAATGATGCTGAAGCTGAAACTCCAGTACTTTGGCCACCTCATGCGAAGAGTTGACTCATTGGAAAAGACTCTGATGCTGGGAGGGACTGGGGGCAGGAGGAGAAGGGGACGACAGAGGATGAGGTGGATGGATGGCATCACGGACTCGATGGACGTGAGTCTGAGTGAACTCTGGAAGTTGGTGATGGACAGGGAGGCCTGGCGTGCTGCGATTCATGGGGTCGCAAAGAGTCGGACACGACTGAGTGACTGAACTGAAGAAACATTTTCCAAATATGTGGTCACTTACGTTGTATGATCCACCGATGGCCTGTGATTTTCCTCACCATGATGAATACTGGTTCCATTACCAAGTCCCCATCTGAATGTGTTTGAATCTTTAATTAATTTTTCTGAGATTGGCTGGTACCATTTACACAGGCTTCCTTTTTCAAAACTGCAAATGTCCATAGCTTGAAGAGAATGAGATGGAGACAAGATGAGTTAATCACAAAAATGTATCAATAAATGGCAATTTCCATCTGCATCAGCACTTTCTTACACTTGGGGATTTTTAAATTTTTTAATCAAACTTTTCAACATTACTGAAATAATTAGGCTAATGCTTTATGTAATCACTTGAAGAGTTTAAAAGAAATCTAGGTGTATTATATTCAAATATCTATAGTCACTGAAATGTGGAAATAAATGCATACACTGAAGAATCTGCTTTCATAAACAACTAAGGTATTAATTAGCTCCTAAAGCAGCACTTTAAGCATCACCAGTCTCTTCTGACACAACACTTACATTGCTTATATGACCTCCAAGTTCTGATAAGTCTGTTCTTTTGTCACAGTATTATTGGGAAAACTAAATTCCAAATTACTTAAATTCAAAGCAATAAGATTGTCAACAGCTGTCATACTGAATCTCTTTCCTTGAAAGTTTTCAATATTCTTATGACTGTATTCCAATATCAAGAACTAAAAAACCAGTGATTTTTAAAATACATTGGTTGTGTGTGAAAACAAAAGCTCTCACTTCCTTTACCCCTCCCTTTCTCTCTGCATGTGTTCATCTGTCTGTCTGTTTTCAATCCTCTACTTCTTAAAGATTCAATTCAATGAGGTTTCGTATATAAAATGGAAAGCCTGGCATGTTAAAAAAAAATAAAAACCAAAACTCCAGTTTTTTTCAATTTTTAATTGGAGGATAATTATGTTATAATATTGTAATGGTTTCTGCCATACATCAGCATGAATCAGACATGGGTATCTTTAGATGGCATAAACAATAATGGCATAGACTACCACTACCACCATTTAGAAACTTGGGTTCATAGTTTAACATAAAATTTGAGAAGGAAACACTCCATCAAAAAAAGTGATTTTAATCATGACATTCAGGTGTGTTATTAACCACTGATATTAATATTGATCATGTGATTATTCTGTGAAGAGGTTAAGTATTCAATAGAATCTTGTTATTCACATAATTTTAAAAAGACCTTAAAGAGTATAGGTTTTTAAAAAATTATAGAATAGAGTTTCAGGTAAGCTATCTGCTGTACAATATTGTACCTATAGTCAACAATGCCGTATTGTACACTTAAAAATGTATCAAGGGGTAAATCTTATATTGTGTTCTTATTACAACAAAAAAATTACAAAACGTAAGACTGTAGATGACAGGAAGATTTATCACAATAGTTCATCTTACAAAGAGATAGAGGAGGAAAGAGATACAATTTGCGTGTTTAATCAAAATTAAACATCCTCATAATTTTAAAATGATAATTTAATTGTGAGCATTCATTCAGGACATTTAAAAAACTTAAAGAAACTTAACAAAACATCCCATCCAATCATCAATGACGTTACTAAAATTTCTAAGCCGAACTAAGAAGAAAGTCAGTATTCATGAAAAATGCTCACTAGGTGTAATTACTCAGATTTTGTGTAAACTTTTACAAAGATAACTTATGTGTGATTAGAAGAGGATTCTATTGTCTTCCCATGAAGAAGACTGAATACCACAACAGCTTCCATTATCCTACATCTGTGATACACTGTGTATCTTCCTGACCAACTTGAATTAATTACTGTCTCATCTCATTCACAGAGTGGATCAGCTTTGATTTTATGAGTTTTTTTGGCCTTGTTTAGTTTACATGTCTATTTATATTTTTTAAGTTTTAGAATTCCTTGATGAGGCTGACACAGACAAATTAGAATGTCACTATACACTGTACTGTCTGTATGTTCTAAATCTTTAATATTATCAAGACACTTGAGCAATATTATGGTAAGTTCACATATAATCAATACTTAATAAAGAGCAAGGAAGGCAAAAAATTCACAAGTGTTTCTTTCTTCTGATCCTGTGCTTTGCCTATTTAGATGCAGATTAATTTTCCTCCTCTCAGTTTGTATCTCTGACTGAGACATTCACTTTTAAGTTAAATAATTTGCCTAGATCTATTTTTTAAAAGTCATGGATTGGTCGATGCCAAGAAATGGATACCATCTTTAAACAGTATATAGCTACTGAAGTGTCCACATGTACCAGGAATGATTTTATTAACTCTGTACATTGGACATGGTATTCGTTGTATATGTGTATTTTAACAATGGCAAAATTTGAACAGATTCATCTTATTTGAGGGTATTATGCTTCTTCTCTAAATATTTCCATTTAGTGATATTGAAGAATAAAGACAAAACAAAGATTAATTTAAAAAGGGCTGGTAAATGATAGCCCTGGAATCAAGTTCATGAAAACAAGTATTTTGAATCTAAAATATTAAAGACACTTACCTCAGAAAGTATGCTGATTCTTCCATCATTTTCTATACAAATACCTTTTATATTAAGAAACTGCTTTAAACCAGGTTGAAGACTTCTAACTAGGACATTACAATACTACTTGAGATTACACTAGTGTTTTCTTATCTATTTTATGGCTATATTTAATACAAAATTTAGGAATTCACATACCACAGGAGGATTCATCTGATTGGTCAGGGCAGTCATATCTAAAATCACATTTCTGGATATTTTCAACACACTGACCATCAGACCTGCAAACAAATTGACTGTCTGTACAGTTGTGTGGAGGCAGTGTTACCGGAACTGTAGTTTCTGGTGGAGTTGGAAGGTTCACAGGTAAATGACCTTGAAATAATAGAGAAGTATCATTTTGCAGTTTTTCCATTTCTTTAAAGATTGCACACGATAAACTTTACTAAGTATGCTTCACATTCAACATTATAAGGAATATCTGATATCATTTGCTAATCTGCTGCACTGCTTTATGTAAGCATATAAATTGGGGTTCATGGTCTTAGTAATGACAAATAACTCTGGATATCTCTGATTATAAAAATAGTGAAAGTGCAGATGGAAATTATTGAAAACTCTTCAGAGCTCACGGAATAAATGGGAACCAAAGAAATCCCAGATTCTGGTATTAGGAAGCAGAGTCAAGGTCAGATCAAACCCTCAAGTTCTCTATGTGAAGGAACTTTGTTCTTCCACTTTCACAATGAATCTAACATCTCATGTTTGTTTCAGATAGTCCCACATAGTTGGAATTCAAAGGCTGCAAGGCAGACCCAAACAAAAGTATTCACCCAGAAGTATTTAAATAATTAAGATAATAATTTCTGATGTAACAGAATTTAGAAGAAATTTATGCAAGCTAATCAATTTAGACAGTACGCTATTCAATAAGCATTTATTAATAACATCTCTGTATCACATACATGCTAGTTGCAGAGGATTGAAAGCCAAAGTTGCCACTGCCATAAAACACCGGGTTGGTCAAAAAGTTCATTCAGGTTTTACCATAAAATGGAATGGAAAAACCCAAACAAACTTTCTGGCCAACCCAGTATTTCTCTGTTCTTTCACCATTACCTCACTGTCTTGATTACTGAAGCTTTATAATAAATCTTGAAGTCGGTAGTGTCAGTCCTCCAGTTTTGTTCTCCTTCAATACTACATAGATATTCTGGGCCTTTTGCCTCTCGACATACACTTTAGATTCACAAAATAATCTACTGGGATTCTGTTTGATTGGGGTTGCATTAAGCCCATAGATCAACGTAGGAAGAACTAACATCCTGACTATAGTAAGAATTCCTCCAATATATATTTTTGTATCCTTATCTTAAACAAACATTTTCTGTATAAAATATATACTATTATGTCTCAGAAAATTTTACATAAATAATATTCATATTTTTTGAACTTGCATTTTTTACTCAAAACATACTTTTCAGATTTCTCTCTATTGCTACATACAGAATTCATTCATTCATTTTAAACTGCTTTAGGGTATTCAATTAAATGAATACCCAGATTCAATATTTATTGTATGAATAGTCTGCAGCTGGTATACCTCTTCTCAAGTAGGACAGTAAGAATATAAAGTCCTACAATGGATGTGTTTGTACGTTTCTCTCTGTAAACACATGCCAGAGTATTTCCAAGACAAGTCATCTTAAAATGAAATTTCAAAGTTATAGAATATGTAATTAGTCAACTTTAGCTGTTTTCAAAGGTGGTTTACCATTTCCACCCAGAAATGTGTGCATTTCTCATATTCTAGCCAACGCGTGATATCATGAATTTCTTTTTTAATGTTTGCCACAGTAACAGTTCTGAAATAATTCCTTGATATTCTAACTTGTATTTCCCTAATTACTGAGACTTTTTAGGCCACTCAAGTATTTTACTATAGTTTTTGACTTTTCACATCGTCTGCTCTTTCTCTCTATTGAATCCATTGTCTTTTCATTAATCTTATATTCTCTATACTAATCCTCATTTATCTATGTGAAAAATAAATTCTCTTAATCTATGATTTGTCTTTTCATTTTGTATGGTTGCCCTTCAGAATAAAAAATTATAACTTTAATATATCAATCATTTCCTTTATGGTTTGTGCTTTAAATTTTCACTGAAAAATAATCTTCCCTGTTCTAATATCATAAATATATCTTTGATAATTTTCATGAAGTTTTGATAGCTTTACTTTTCATATTTAGATCTTTACTCCATCTGGCCTCTGTTGTTCTGTCAGTGATAAGAATCTAAATTCAATTTTTTCCACACAAATGACCACTTTTTGACCCTTAATCTATTGTGCAACTCAAACTTTTCTCGCTCATCATTTTATATTTCATCATGAAATATATTGGGCTTTCCTGGTGGCTCAGACAGTAAAGAATCCGCCTGCAATCCAGGACCTGGCTTCAATCCCTGAGTCGGGAAGATCCCCTGGAAAAGGAAGTATCAACCCACTCCAGTATTCCTGCCTGGAGAATTCTGCGGACAGAGGAGCCTGGCGGGCTACAGGCCATGAGGTTGCAAAGAGTTGGACACGACTGAGCAACCAACACTTTCACTTTTTTCCCCCCATGAAATGTAATTATACATATAGAAAAATGAGCATAAAATATAGGCTTTTTTTTTAAAGGTTAATCAAAGTCATATGCTTACCTTCTAGTTTATGAAAAAAAAATTCACAAACAGATTTGAACCCTCCAGTGTTTCTCTGTTGATTCCAGACCCTCAATGCAATCTTTCCTGGTTCACAAAACACTGAAATTTGTGTTATTTCTTTACTTTCATTTGTGTTCATATTTTCTTCATTTGCATATAAACCAAATAAACTCTTACAGTGTTAACTTAGTAGCTCATTATGTGACTAAATAACTTAACACTGTGAAATTCTTAGAATAGTGACCATATACATGGAACACCATGTAGGTCCAATTTAAATAAAACACTGTTGAGAATCAAACTTTAGATGAATAGACTCATTCTTTTTATAATATGCAACTTAATTTTTTCTTAACATTATATATTCACCCACCCAAGCTCATGTATGTTCTGGCAGTTTAGGGGTTGACTGTTACATAATAGTTCACTATATGACTAGGTAACATATGTTTCCATATGTTTTGTAGCCATCATACCATCAGTGGTTCTTGAGTTGATCCTGTTTGAGGATTTGTTTGTTTGTACATTTCTCCTGATATACCTAGGTATGGAGTTGCTTGGTCACAGAGCATGCACATTTAATTATAATAGATAAGGCCAAACTGGGGCTTTCCTGGTGGCTCAATCTGCCTGCAATGCAGGAGACATGACTGAGTGACTAACACACACAATGTCAAACTGGTTTCAAAAATAATTGCATCAATGTCTATACTCCCCAAGAATGTATAAACATTCTGGTCATATCACACATTCGTCATCCACTAGGATAGCTAAGAATTACCTGTATGTTTGTCATTTACTTTGCTGTCTATTCCCTTTTGCATCTCAGCCTTGGTTTGGCTCATTCTGTCTTATAATGTTGACATTTACATCATTCATTTGGTAAGAGTCTGGTGCAGTAAATTCATTTTTTCATTTGTTTGTGGATGTCATACTGAGTGTCTTTTGTCACCCTCATTCTTGAAAGAATTTTGCTTTGCTCTAGACCAACAGTCACTTTTTCTCAGAACTTTGCAAATAATATCCAACTGTCTTCCTAATTCCATTCTTCTGAAATTGTATTTTAATCTCTGGCTATTTTTAACATAATCTTCCTTTTTATTGTTTTCCTAATTCATTTCCATGAGCATCTGGACTTATTCTAATATTTTTGCATGAGGTTGACTAGGCTTTTTAAATCTTGAAATTCTTTGTCCTTTACTCATTACTCTCTATTCGACTAAAATGAATTAATCTTAAGTGTAGTATCTTTGTATTTGAGAGCACCATAAGAACAATTGGAGGAAAGTGCTTTCTCCAGCTAAAATTTAAGTATTTTAACAGTCGTCTCCATTTGGAGTATTTAGCATTTCCCTCAAATAAAAGATGACAAAATTTTAAAGTTTTAAATTTAAAATAAGTCAGTTATGTGTCCAGTTTTATTTTCTAGAGACATAATAAAAAATATTAAGTTGCATAGACTACAGGCTTTGGACAAAACTTTTCCCTGGGTATATGCTAAATCACTTTACAAAACTACACTAGAACACTGAAACAAGGATATTTCAGATTATAATCACTGAGTCTCAAATTTCTTCACTTATGCCTTGAAGAAATATTTCCAGCATTTCTAAAATTTTTTCAGAATCTATATTTCCTTTCAAAATACAGATTTTTCCCAAAGCATAATGCTTTCATGAAATTTATTATACTGAGATAAATGTAATGGGCACACCAAACAGCTTAGTATTAGAAGGGAAAAAGTTGCCTGTGATATCTTAAAAGCATACACAATACAACACACACATTTTGCCACTGAAACAAACACCACACTTTGTAGAAGGAAGGGAGACTTGATCAAGCACAAATAAAGCTGGTAAGATGTGTAGGCAAAGGAGGAGAGATGTCAAAAATTCCATAACTCGGGTGGTTTGGCAGCAATAGCAAAAGCTGCTCGGTGGGAACATGGTAAAAACTGTTGCTAAGCATTCTCTAAAGAGTTAATATCATTTCTCAATCTTAAGGCATCATCAGATGCAAGAAATGCCCCTGACTTAGTAACAACTTTCCTTGGAAAAATAAAATATGAATACCTTGGATAGTGCTGCTCATTCTCGTTCCTTATGCATGTTCAGTCATGTCCGACTCTTTGCGACCCCGTGGACTGTATCCCACAGACTCCTCCTGGAATTTTCCAGGCAAGAATACTGGAGTGGGTTGCCATTTCCAACTCCAGGGAAACTTCCCGACTCAGAGATTGAACCTACATCTCTTGCGTCTCCTGCATCGGCAGGCAAATTCTTTACAACTGTGCCCCCTGGGAAGTCCAATACTCACTCTAATAATTAATAATTCTAGTAACTAATCAATGTAATATGCATGCTGAATTCTGAAACTTTAAACAGGTAAAAAGTACCTACTCCTGAGCATATATCCGGAGAAAAACACGATCTGAAAGGATACATGCACCCCAATGTTCATTGCAGAACTATTTATGATTTACAGACATTTACAGAGAAATGGATAAAGAAAATATGGTGCATGTATATAATGGAATATTACACAGAATTAGAAAGCATGAAATAATGCTATTTGCAGCAAAATAGATGGACTTAGAGATTGTCATATTGAGTGAAGTCAGAGAGGGAGAAATGTCACACGACATTGCTCCTATGTGGAATACGAAAAGAAATTATGCAAAGAACTTACTTACAAAACAGAGACTCACAGACTTAGGAAATGAACTTTTGGTGGCAGGGGTGGGGGAAAGGATGGGGATAAGGGATAGTTAGGGAATTTGGGATGGATATGTACACATAGCTATATTTAAAATGGATAACCAACAAAAACCTACTGTATAGCACATGGAACTCTGCTCAATGTTATGTGGCAGCCTAATGGGAGGGGAGTTTGGGGAAGAATGGATACATGTATATGGATGGCTGAATGCCTTTGCTGTTCACCTGAAACTATCAAAACATTGTTAATTTGCTATATTCCAATACAAAATTAAAAGTGCAAATAAAAAGACAAACAGAAAAGTATATAGGTAATTTTTCTTTCAGTTGGCAAAGAGTATGTTGTGATGCCATGTCATCACAGATCTATTCTTCCAAATAACTCAGGCATCTCACCAATAATCTTGGACACAAGAAAGAAAACTCCTGTTGCATGTGTTCTGCTGAAAGAAATGTACTTCTTGCTTTTCTGATTGAAGATGGAAGGCATAATGCAAAACAGATACATCCTCTGGGATAATATTTTTAAATCTGAATGTCTGGTAACAATTCTTCCAAAATAATCTACTCTGAAGGTCTAACTCAAGGTGAAGGGAAAGCTATTTAACTTTGCCATCATTCCGCATCATTATCTACCCTGGGAATAGACAACATCATCACACACTAATGCAAAGAATCATACGATTCAATTGCATGGTTAAGATTGTCTACTTTCCCTAGAAATGTAATTAATCTTGCCTAAACAGCTGTTTCTCTATTTTCCTCCTGAATTAAATTTAAAACGAGAATCTCTGTCATCAAAGTACTGAAACAAAGGCACTACAATCCATAATTGAGAATGGATTTGAAAATTATTAGAAACAACTAGAAGTTAGAAAATGAGAGAGGAATGACCTAAAAGAACAAGTAATAATTGTCTAGGATTAAGTGGAAAGAAACTAAGCTTATGGCATAAAAATTATTGAGGAAAAGTAATAAAGGTTTGCAGTTAAGAAGTTCAATCATTCGAGTCAAGGACATGGCAGAGGTAATGGAAAAAATAGAACAGATGTGAGAAATGTTTTGGAGTTGAGAGTTAATAGGATCCGCAAGTGGGCAAGTTTAAGGAGAAAGCCAAAGATGACTATGGTATTTCAATCCTTCGTTGTAGAGAAAACTGAGTTCATCCAAAAGGAATAAGGGAGATATGGTGGAAAGAGTTTGATTTTGAGGAAATGGGTATAAATGAAATAATCTACTTCACCTTAGCCATTTTTGGTATAAAATAAAATTACAGGTTACAAAACTGTATTTTGGACATAAGGTCAATAGTTTGTGCTTTTTTGTTTTTGGTTTTTTTTTAGTTTTTATTTGTTTTGTTTTGTTAATCAAGAGGGAGAACATATCATAGATAATGTTTATACTGAAAGCAAATCAGTGTAAGTGGATTCTACATACACTGATCCCATCTCAGCTAATGTGATGTCATGACAAAACACTGACTGATAATCACCAAAAGCAATATTTTTATTAAAAGCCTAGTTTTATTTTCATTTTCATCTTATAGTATGATTACATCAACTTCCTTTATGAGACATATGGCTTCATCAGATTCTGCAGTTTCAACCCAAAGTTTCTTTTGTTATGAAGCCAACATGAAAACCACACAGTTCAGACAGTCTTTAAAATTCCATATTTTTCTTTCAAAATGTAAACCAGAAAATTGGGACTAATGGTGTGTAACTGATGTTTCACATCTCTGCCCTTGTTTCTGGCAGCTCTTTCCTCTCCACCTTGGAAACATCAGCTACAGAACACATGCAGCAGTATAACTGAAGCAGCAACAGTATCCACGATGTCTTGGTTCTCTTTATGAATTCTTTATTCCCTTCCACCACTGGGGTTACAGCCATTCTCCCTAAGTTAAGAGTGGGAGGTGATTTGGCTACTGAAATCAGACACCTTAGGTGAAAATCTCATTACAGCTTTCAGCTGTGTATTCTCATCCCAGTCATCTATGCTCTTTAAGTTTCATCTTTCATATCCCTAAAATGGAAATCACTTTTTCTTCCTTGGGAGGTTAATGCATTTGATGAGCAATATAATGATAGTCGTAAGCATTCTAATCCAAAGAAGAAGACTGCATTCTGCCATTTGACAGCTAACTCAGCCTTAGACTGGCTATCTCCTTCTCAATTTGCTCCACAAAATTGGGATAACAAACGCATCCAATCTATTCATCATTCAAGGTCTCTTCAACCTGTGATGGACCTAGCACTATTTCAGATTTTTAAAAGGTTACAGAATTATATGAGATGATATGGAGAGTGATAGACAATATTTAAGTGAGTTTTTTTAATATTTATTTTCTTATTTATTTATGGCACTGTTGGGTCTTAGTTGCGGCACATAGGATCTTCACCAAGGCCCATGGACTTCTCTCTAATTGTGGCACGAGGTCTCTAGAGCACACAGACTCAGAATTGTTGTGGTACATGGCCTTAGTTGTATTGTAGCATGTGGGATCCCAGTTCCCCTACCAGGGATAAAACCTGCATGCCCTGCACTGGAAGGCAGATACCCAACCACTGGACCACCATGGAATACGACCATTTATCAGCTCCCTTTCTTTTAAGGACTTTCTGTATTTTCTGTCCTTGCCAAGCTCCCTGACTGTAGCAAATACTGCCGTGCCCCATTGTTAGGCTTGATCACTTAACTCACTCTGACCAGTGGAAGCTAGTATACAAGGCCCTAATAGAAGCTTTAAGTGTGCTTTCTTTCTCTAACCCTCTGACTTAAAAACAGAATGTGTCAGACAAGGATTTGGTCCATCAGCCTGGGTCCCAGATAGACAGGACACACAGAATATATATATCACACAGATATATAGTTTGGAACTACATGGAATTATGGGGCTTCCCTGGTAGCTCGGTGATAAAGAATCTGCCCGCCAATGCAGGAAGATGCAGGTTTGATCCTTAGGTCAGGAAAATCCCCTGGAGTAGGAAATGGCAACCCACTCCAGTATTCTTGCCCGGGAAATCCCAAGGACAGAGAAGCCTGGTGGGCTACAGTCCATGGGGTCACAAAAGAGTCAGACACAACTCAGTGCCTAAAACAATTAAAACAACATAGAATTATACAGAGATATGAACAAGAAGAGTGTATGTTTGCTGTTATTTTTCTATGCCAACTGACACACTTGAGAGCAAGAAATAAATGCTACTGATTAGAAGCCATTGAGGTTTGGCTTTCAACAGAGGCTGACATATAGTATCTTACATACAGAATTAATATTTTAGCAATAGTAATAATAAACTAAAATACATAAGCACTTAAAAAAATAGACATCTCTCCACCTATCCACCCATCTATCCAATAGATGCTTATTGAGTACTACTGTGCACCAGGTACTGTTTATACTACAAGATAAAATAAAATCCCTGCTCTCATGCAACATTATTATGGTAGAAAATCAAATTTGACTATAAGGTGATAGGTGTTGTAGAGAAAAACAGGAGATGGAAAATGTCAGGTAGAGATAAGAAGAGATGTGTTTATGTTTGGGAGAGAGACGGGGTATAGGTTGAGAGAAGGTTTTACTAGAGAAGAAATCTTCAGCAGAGATCAGAAAGGAGGAGGTGAAATGGATATCTGGAGGAAGCACATTCCAGGAGGAGGGGAAAGCAGGTATAAAAGTCCTGAGGCATAACGGGGTTGGAGTAATCAAGGGCCAGCTAAGAGGTCTTGTCATTGAGAGATGTCAATTAGAAGAACATTGGTCAGGACTTCCCTGGCGGTTCAGTGGTTAAGAAATCACCTGCCAATGCAGGTGACATAGGATTGATTCCTAGTCCTGGAGGATCCTACATGCTGTGGGGCAACTAAGTCCATGAGTCACAGCTAATAAAACCAAAGCACCCAGAGCCCATGCTCCACAACAAGAAGCCACTGCAGTGAGAAGCCTGCATTCCTCAACTTAAGAGTAGCCCCTATTCACCGCAACTAGAGAAAGTCCAGGTGCAGCAATGAAGAGCCAGCACAGACAAAAATTAAACAAATAAATTTTTAAAAATAAGGGGCTTTCAAAAAAAAGCACAGTGGTAGAAGGTAAAGACAGAGCCATATATGACAGTGCCAGTCATTTATTTCTTGGATGTTATTGTAAGAAGTTTGGCTTTTGTTCTGAATGAGATGGATGTCATAGCAAGGCTCAGGTTAGGGTGACATGAGCTTATGTAAGTTTGAAAAGGATCATTCTGGCTGCTATTATGAGAAGAGATTATATGGTTCAAGGGTAGAAGCAGAGATCATTTAAAAAGCAATCACAAAAATCTATACAGAGACACTTCACTGGTGATTTGGACCAAGAGGAGAGAAGCAAGGGAAATGAGAAGTGGAGTATGGATACACGTGTAGCTTAGTGGTTGATCAAATTTGTTAATGAAGTGTAAGCAACTAGAGATAAATTGTCATTCACCGAGACAAGAAGGCAGGCAAAAATGATAGGATTGAGGGGACAATGGGTCATCAAAAATTTACTTTTACACCTTGAGGGATAAAGGTAAACTTGTTGAATTCTGATTTCATATTTGCTGGCTTTCCAGAGAGGGGTTTGACTCTGCAGAGTTCCATGGAAACTACTACACAGAGGATGATAATTAACCCTGCTAGAATAATGAGCTGGAAAACTGGAGCTGGGACATGTAGCTACAGCAGAAAGCACTGGAATCCAGCCCTCTGATTATGTCTGGGGTGGGATAGGTACTCTGACGGACCACTGCACGTAAAGTTTTCAGCATATGAAAAGGCTCTCCTTGGATTACTGAAATTGATTTTTAAACTACCCAACCTCTGATCACTCTAAGGAGGAGACTGTGCTTCCTCTTCTCATGCAATTAAAGAGACTACAGTCTCAATCCCAATATCACCTTCCAAGAGCTTGATATCTACCCTATTAGATCACTATGCACTGCTGGAATGAGTCTCCCTTGGGGCATGTTTGTTTTAGGTTATTTCCCTAGTTATCTTTGAGATGCTCATTACATCTAAGTTTAGATACTGAATAGGTGCTTAGTATCCAAGTCTGGAGTGCCAGCATTCTTGGGCTTCCCTGGCAGCTCAGCTGGTAAATAATCCACCTGCAATGTGGGAGACCTGAGTTAGATCTCTGGGTTGGGAAGATCCACTGGAGAAGGGAAGAGCTACCCACTCCAGTATTCTGGCCTTGAGAATTCCATGGACTGTATAGAGTCTCTAAGAGTCAGACATGACTAAGTGACACTTTCTTTTTGGAGTTCAGGGGGAAATTTGAGGATGGAGTTTATAAATCTGGAATAAATATATTAGTTTTTTTTGATGGAAAGAAGTCTATAACTTGGAAAGGAAATGGCTGGCAGCAATCCTCAGGAATGTTTAAAGTGCAGCTTGAGAGTAAGACATCACTGAAGGTAACTAAATGGTTACTGAAGTTTCCAAAACAATGTAATTACAAAGCAATCAGTTCAGTTATTATAACTGCCCCCCACCCAATATTATAGAATTACTGTTTAACTTCAGGCACATTTTCCTAATACTTTGAATGTGATGGGATGTATACACAACTGATTCAAACCTCTTTACTATGTTTGCAAAGAGTTTGATGAATTACAAAGATTTGCAACCTTTTCCAGGCTGAATATATTAAGACAATAGAGAGAAGTGAGAATACTTTTGGAATATTTCTGGAAATGAAATACTGATTTCCTTGGAAGTTTTATTCAAGTAAACAGGCTTGAAAGCAGTCATACATTGAAATATCCTTCCTTACCAGGGTAGAGAGTGCAGTCCATAAATGACAAGTCATCAATTGCAATGTCTCCAGTAAAGCCATCTCCCACTGAAGCCTCCACCAAAATCTAAGAACAATATAAGAAATTTGTTGATATTGTGAAGGAAATTCATTTATGGATACACATGGTTAAAAAGGAATTCAGAATTTACCTAAAGACAATCTCCTCTTCTGAACCATTAAAATCATACTTTGTAAAACTCTCCATAAGCAGGCATCTTGTCTCTCTACCAAATACTTCCAGTCATAGGAAGCTCCACACCTTACTGGGCCCATTATATCCATGAAGCCCACTTTCACCCTGTTCCTGGTGAAAGTTTTGATTTTTTGAGATTTCAGTGTATCAGACTGATGTCTACTTCTTTATAACTTTCCATCATTAATTCTAGACTTGTCTTGCTTTCCTCCGAGCCTTTAAGGCAAATTACTGAACCTCTGCCCAGCGTTGCCCTAGTAGCTCATCTGTTTCCAAGGTTAAATCTCTTCATCCTTCAAGAAACCCAATTTGTTGCCAGAGGTACTTGCTAGACTGCACATTGTGAAGAGCTTTAAAATTTTTCTCACATCGACCTTATTCTGTAACACTTTATGAAACTGGCTAATCGTTATTAGATCTCCTTCAGAACCACATTAATCACAGTGAACTCAGATGACATCGGTGCTGTTATACGAGCTGCAATTCCACTGCAACTCCAGTAAAATATGAAATACTGACAAACCACGATAGTATATGGCAGATTGTAATTAGGGCTCAGATTTACTATAGCAAAATTAATCATGATGAATTATTTTAATACTCATGCAAATATGTTGCACACTTACTAGGAATTCTGCTATATAATGAAGAACAGTAAGCAAACTCAAAAAAACACATTCCATTTTTCCACTAGTATAGGAATATATGTTTCTGTTTCATTTTTCCTCACAAATGCTATATATGGAAATTGAAATTTTATTTTATTCTTCAAATTCTATCCTCCACTAAAAGTTGTTTCATACATTATTCATGCCCCAAAGAAGATAATTAAAAGGTCAAATTACTGACCTTAAGCCTCTTGACATCTTCTACCAGCTTTCTAGATTTTCTCCAGAATTACTAGAATTTTCTCCCTGATATGTCACTAAGGAAATTAATCAATTTGGAAAAGGTTTATGCATTCAACTAATGGGCAAATATAGTCCACCTAACACTGCCTGAATAACAGGAAGTCTCCTGCTGTTTCAAAATGGATCACTGCAAATATAAAATGCACCCTTCTTTTCACCATCAGCACGATTGAAAAAAAAAACATTACAGGGGGAGAAAACAGGAACACAAATGTATTTTAATAAACAAAAAGCCAGCAGTCAGAATTTGACAGAAAACACTGTAATAAAATATCTCTTATTTTATAGAAAATAAAGACAGCAGTTGGGTGAACAATAAGAAAAAGGTGTAAGGACTGATTAATAACTATACATTAATTAATTACTAATACATTCCTTGGATCAATATTACTGCAACACAACAGAGGACATGGTAACAAGAGGCTCAGAAGATCTAAGAAAAAGGAAAAATTAGGATAAATAAAATTAAGCATTACTAACTTGGCTACACTGATCATGCTTATCTTGCTTCATTCATGAGAAGGAATAGAAAATTGATATAATAGAATCTCAAGCCTATGATAAGCACAACTGTACACATAAATATCTATAAGCTAACTGTATGGGCATATAACCACACAGAGCTCCATTTGAGTGGGTGGGTGGGCTCAAGTGTCCCAAAGCATTCCTTTTGCTGTCTTTATATAGTCACAAATTCAAGAATTGGCCATTTGAGAAAGTTACAAATTCTTTCATTTACAGCCCACACCGGGTAAGCAGCATTTGTGAGTGGATGCTGTCTATACAAGGAATATTTGCATTGGGGTTACTTCGTATTATACAATAAGCATTTTGATATTGTTTCTACTAGCACTGTCAATGGGAAGACAGAAATAATCCATGGCAGAGGACAGTTGGGTCTTGTGCTAAGACAAAAATTAACCATAATTTTTACCGAAATATCTTCCATTTCCTAACCTCTAAATGGTAGCATTCTTGAGAAAGAATGAATAATTTCAAGCTGAGATACTAAAAAAGTCAATTTGCATGTATAACTGCAGTCTCAGCCTCTTTTGAATATTTAATTAAGGCAGACATTAAAAAAGCCTGCTTGATAATCATATCTTGAGAAAAAGTTATGAATGTTAAAGTTCAATTCTACTTCTGTCCTGTATTTATTTCAGTCTTGCAAAAAGCTTTGCAAGTTATCCTAAGAAACTAGTCACAAGAAAGAGCAAACCCAAGTGTCTCTATTCTGGAAAATTCACTTTCTCTGTTGGTGTTTTTCCCAGAATAAATGAAAGGATATTAAAACACTAATGTTATTGTATGCAAGGCAGTATTGCCACTCTGGACATTAGGGAAGCCAAATTTTCCTCCTAAGTTTCATTAGCACCTTACTGAATGACTTAAAAGGCAACTGAAAATTCCAGTTCGGTCTGAATGACCTGCATTATCTGCAGAGGCTAATTCTACTTACATGAGAACTATTACTGGCTTGAAATTTTTATAAAGTAATCCAGCCCTTTTAAGTTGTTCTTTTCATGGGCTATTGCATGCTCCAAATAAAGATGGAGTGGCCTTGTCAGCTACATAGGAAATTTTAGCTCTAACATATCCAAAAACTCTTATATTAATAAGCCTCTAAAGACTTGTCTGAATAGATTCTTTTCCATATTGAGGAACCGAGTTATTCACCAAAGTGTTTACATGATATAGAAACTAATCATTTATATGTAAGACAGAAATTAATCATATTTTTTTACCAAAATACCTTCAATTTCCTAACATATGCATATTAATTCATAAATGAGTTATATATATGTACATATGTACATATACACATACACATACTCTATCAACTCAAAAGAAAGGAAAAATGGAATGGAGTCAGCCTGTCACTTAGTTTAACCACCCTGCACAGGGAAAAAAGGTACAAAATTCCAGGATAATATATATCAATTTTTAATATAATTCATCTTCAGAAAGACTTGAAATTCTTGCTTAAAATTTATCAAAAGCACAAATCTGGGAGGGGGTTTCAGGATTGGGAGCTTGTATAGACCCGTGGTGGATTCATGTCAATGTATGGCAAAACCAATACAGTATTGTAAAGTAAAATAAAGTAAAAATAAAATTTTTAAAAAAAGGCACAAATCCTATGTGGAGCAACTGGAATTCCAATGCATTGATGATGGGAATTCAAAATTATATAGTCACTATGAAAAATAGTTTGGCAAAAATAAACCCATGCACTTAACGGTAAATTAATGAATGACAAAGGAGGTAAGAATATACAATGGAGAAAAGATAGTCTCTTCAACAAGTATTTCTGGGAAAATTGACAGCTACATGTTGAAGAATGAAATCATAACATTCTCTAACACTATATACAAAAATAAACTCAAAATGAATTAAAGACCTGAGATCAGAAACCATAAAAGTCCTAGAGGAAAGCATAGGCAGAACACTCTTTGACAAAAATCACAGCAATATATTTTTAAATCTGTCTTCTAAAACAAAAATAGAATAAAAAGATAAACACATTGGACCTAGTTAAACTGAAAAGCGTTTGCACAGCAAAGGCAACCATCAGCAAAATGAAAAGAAAACCTGCTGAATGGGAGAAGATTTTTGCAAATGATGTGACCTACAAGGAGTTAATATCCAACATATATAAACAGCTTCTACAACTCAACATCAGGAAAACAAACCACCTAATTTTTAAAAATGGGCAGAAGAGCTCAATTTTCCTAAGAGGAAATGCAGATGGCCAACATGGATAGGAAAAGATGCTCCACATCACTAAGCTTCAGGAGAATGCAAATTACAACCATAATGAGATACCACCTCACACTCATCAAAACAGCTATCATCAACAAGAACACAAGTAACAAATGTTGACTAGGTTGTGGTGAAAAGGGAACCCTCCTACCCTGCTGCATGTGTATGTGTGTTCCCTCATGTCCAATTCTTTGCGACCCTGTATACTGCAGCCCACCAGGTTCCTCTGTCCATGGGATTTTCCAGGTAAGAGTAGCAGAATGGGTTTCCATTTCCTTCTCCAGGGGTTCTTCCCAACCCAGGGATAGAACCCAAGTTTTCTGCATTGGCATGTGGATTTTTAACCACTGAGCCACCTGGGAAGCCCTCCTACATTGTTGGTGGGGATGTAAATTGGCAGAGACACTATGGAGTTTTCTCAAAAAACTAAAACTAGCATATGACTCAGCTTATATATCTAAAAAAAAATACAATATTTCTTCTTGTCAGGCTTCACAATATACGGATTGGTAAGAATTCAGTTTTTCTGTACAAGCCTACTTTGGCATTGTGCCAACTGTTCCCCTGGTTACTAAGAAGGAAAAAAAGTCTTCCCTATCCTGGCGTTTCTCATCATTAATGACAGAAGAGACTAAATGGTGATGGTTCAGTTCTTGTGAACTTAGTTTAACCCCAACAGTGCTTTCAAGTAGAAAAGTGAAAGTGGCTCAGTTACATCCAACTCTCTGCAACCCCATGGACTATACAGTCCACGGAATTCTCCAGGCTGAAATACTGGATTGGTTAGCCTTTCCCTTCTCCAGGCGATCTTCCCAACCCAGGGATCGAATCCAGGTCTCCCACACTGCAGGTGGGTTCTTTACCAGCTGAGCCACAAGGGAAGCCCAAGAATACAAATACTGGAGTGGGTAGCCTATCCGCTCTGCAGCAGATCTTCCCAACCCAGGAATGGAACAGGGGGGAAGCCTGTGTCAAGTAGAATAAGTTGCCAAATATTTCTTAAAAAAAAAAAAAGATTTTCTTGATATGGACCATTTAAAAAGTCTTTATTGAATACATTATTTCCTGTTTTATATTTTGGCTTCTCAAGATCTTAGCTTCACAATCGGGGATCGCACCTGCACTCCCTGCATTGGAAGGCAAAGTCTTAACCATTGTACCACCAGGGAAGTCCCAGCAAATACTTCTAAGGCAGGATATTTCTCAAGAAGATACTGCCTGTAGTTGCTGCAGTCCCCTTTACTCTCTATCACACCTAACTCTAAGGCTGAAAGTCAGTTGCCATGAATTATTTTACACCATTACCAATTCTCTTAATTCACATCCCTTGCCTGGTTTCCATGGGCACTTGGGTTTGCAATTCCTTGTGCATGCTAGTTAGGTTAGAAACCATGCGGGGTCTGGACTTTACCCTACTTTCAAGCTAACAAGTTAGGCTGTCACTGTATCATATACATACACTGAGAGAAGACACGAGAGATTTGACTTAGAGAAATGGCAAAAAGCATCAGCCAGAGAAATGTCTTCCGTTGCTTTCCCACTTCCTGCAGGGAAACATGATATGTGCCAGGCATTTTTCTGCATGAGTGGTGGGCTGCATCATAAAAGAAGAACCCCATTTTTGATTGGGTCATTTATTTTTCTGGAATTGAGCTGCATAAGTTGCTTGTATATTTTTGAAATCAGTTCTTTGTCAGTTGTTTCATTTGCTATAATTTTCTCCCATTCTGAAGGCTGTCTTTTCACCTTGCTTATAGTTTCCATTGTTGTGCAGAGGCTTTTAATTTTAATTAGGTCCCATTTGTTTATTTTTGCTTTTATTTCCATTATTCTAGGAGGTGGGTCATAGAAGATCCTGCTGTGACTTATGTCAGAGAGTGTTTTGCCTATGTTCTCCTCTAGGAGTTTTATAGTTTCTGGTCTTATGTTTAGATCTTTAATCCATTTTGGGTTTATTTTTGTGTATAGTGTAAGAAAATGTTCTAGTTTCATTCTTTTACAGGTGGTTGACCAGTTTTCCCAGCACCACTTGTTAAAGAGATTGTCTTTTCTCCATGGTATATTCTTGCCTCCTTTGTCAAAGATAAGGTGTCCGTAAGTGTGTGGATTTATCTCTGGGCTTTCAATTTTGTTCCATTGATCTATATTTCTGTCTTTGTGCCAGTACCATACTGTCTTGATGACTGTGGCTTTGTAGTAGAGCCTGAAGTCAGGCAGGTTGATTCCTCCAGTTCCATTCTTCTTTCTCAAGATTGCTTTGGCTATTTGAGGTTTTTTGCATTTCCATACAAATTGTGAAATTATTTGTTCTAGCTCTGTGAAAAATACCATTGGTAGCTTGATAGGGATTGCATTGAATCTATAGATTGCTCTGGGTAGTATACTCATTTTCACTATATTGATTCTTATGGTCCATGAACATGGTATATTTCTCCATCTATTAGTGTCCTCTTTGATTTCTTTCACCAGTGCCTTATAGTTTTCTATATTTCTCCAAAGAAGACTAACAGATGGCTAACAAACACATGAAAAGATGCTCAACATCACTCATTATCAGAGAAATGCAAATCAAAACCACAATGAGGTACCATTTCACGCCAGTCAGAATGGCTGCTATCAAAAAGTCTACAAGCAATAAATGCTGGAGAGGGTGTGGAGAAATGGGAACCCTCTTACATTGTTGGTGGGAATGCAAACTAGTATAGCCACTATGGAGAACAGTGTGGAGATTCCTTAAAAACTGGAAATAGAACTGCCTTATGACCCAGCAATCCCACTGCTGGGCATACACACCAAGGAAACCAGAATTGAAAGAGACACGTGCACCCAAATGTTCATTGCAGCACTGTTTATAATAGCCAGGACACGAAAGCATCCTAGATGTCCATCAGCAGATGAATGGATAAGAAAGTAGTGGTATATATACACAGTGGAGTATTACTCAGCCATTAAAAAGAATACATTTGAATCAGTTCTAATGAGGTGGATGAAACTGGAGCCTATTATACAGAGTGAAGTAAGCCAGAAAGAAAAATACCAGTACAGTATACTAACACATATATATGGAATTTAGAAAGATGGTAATGTATGCAAGACAGCAAAAGAGAAACAGATGTATAGAACAGACTTTTGGACTCTGTGGGAGAGGGAGAGGGTGGGATGATGTGGGAGAATGGCATTGAAACATGTATAATGTTATATAAGAAATGAAACGCCAGTCCAAGTTCAATGCATGATACTGGATGCTTGGGGCTGGTGCACTGGGATGACCCAGAGGGATGGTACGGGGAGGGAGGTGGGAGGGGGTTTCAGGATGGGGAACACGTGTACACCTGTGGCAGATTCATGTTGATGTATGGCAAAACCAATACAATAAAGTAATTAGCTTCCAATTAAAATAAATAAATTTATATTAAAAAAAGAAGAAGAACCCCAACATTGGGAGATTCTAGCTGTTATAAGCTGCTGGCACAACTGAAGGACAAGGAGGAGGAGGAGGTGATGCAGGATGGGAGGAAGGGGATGGGCTCTAGGTAGGTTAAGTAACTGTGGAACACAAGCAAATGTCCCAGGGTAAACTCTATGCAATAGACTATTTGCTCAGAAGCTGAACAAGACAGGACATACAAAATGCATTGAGCAGCCTGGGTGGGAAGGGAGTTTGGGAGAGAATGGATACATGTATATATATGGCTGAGTTGCTTTGCTGTGCACCTGAAACTATCATAACATTATTAATCGGCTATACCACACATAAAATAAAAAAAAGTTTTTAAAAAAGAAATGCATGGAGAACTGTCTCCCAATGGGGAAGTTGGACAGTGCTAATTTCCCAATATACTTAATTTGTGGAAGTATGATGATTCCTTCATATATGTAAAAATTGAAATATTTATCTAAATTCAGCTTCCTTTCCTCTTATACCTCATTTTATACTCTTCTGAACTGAATGAGAGTAACCTGTTAGAGTCTCTCAGAGCCACCTGCTCTTGGCCCAGCTCCTTTTCCACTCACAAAAGTCTTTTCCAATGAAAGCTTCTGCTATATTAACAGTAGAGAATTTTTTTAAAAAAATCAAGAAGCAAAGAATGGGGTTGAAGAAATAAGGTCACCAAAAACTTCATACAAGCTTCTTTATTCAGATAAAATTTTTTTTGTATTATTCTTCTTGAATGAAAGAGACAGAAACCTAAAAAAAACTCTGAGTATTCAGGTCACATTATTTGGATTTGCTTTCCACAGTTTTTAAAGGGTAGGCAAGCCACAAAGCTTATTTCTGCTACTTTTCTCTCTATACCATAATAGATGTACAGGAAGAGACAAAATTTGGGCAAGTTTTTTTCCTCCCCGCCAATTCTTAACAGTGCCTTTCTGGAACTTGCCTAACTAGATTTTAAAAGGGATAAATGTTGATCAATTTTAAATTAATTTGCTACTTGAAACTGGACACATTCACATGCTATATTACAACATCCTCCAGGGACTCATCTAGACCATAACCCATTACACATCTCATCAATTATGTGAATGAAGACAAATAGTTCTCAATTTCTCTAGTTCTAAGAATTTATACTGAACCAATTTGATTGGTGGTTACAAAGAAGCATTTAATTGAAAAAAAGCCTAGTCAGTATCAGAGAAAAGTGATGCAGGTTTGGAATTACTGACTTAAAAGTTCAGAAAACTGTGGTTTTATTGTTTTAAAATGATACAATAAGATATAATAGAATTTTAACAGAATGCGATATAATGCTGTCTGAGTGATTGGTTCACATGTGCCAAAATTAAATTCTCATTTAAGAAGCATAGTGTTGAAATTCTTAAAGGTTATCTTTTTTCAATTAAAACTCATTTTTTATCCTCCGTACTATTAAAAATAATATTTAAAGGTAAAGGAGAAGAACCGCAGTTTACTACTTTGACTTTCAGTATGTCTTTTTCACAAAAAAATATCACATGCCCCTCAATCTGCTTGCGAAAAGAAAAAGTACCCTCCATGTGGGTACTTCTTAAAACTGATGTAGACAGAAAGTGAGAAAAATCGGGTCACGCATTTAAACTCCAATGATAACACACCTCTGTCCTTTGTCCTGGTTCCACACCCCATAATATCCACCCAGTGATGAAAGTGAATTAAAAAATCCCATTTCAAGTCTCAGTTTTAGATTATTACTTCCTCAGAAAAGCCTTCCTTGATCACTCAAGTTGAAGCTATTTTCCTTTAAAAACGTCTCATTTTAATTATTTTGTTACACAATTTTTAAGTATATTGTTCTGTGTGCATTTCAATGTCTGTCTCTTCTTGGAGACTTTAGGGACAAGTGACATGAGGCTTGCTGAGGGACACACAAAGCTGTATGCACCCAGCACCTGCACCCTGACAAGCATGTGGTGAGAATTGACTGTTACAGGGAAAAACCAAACTAATTTCAACTAAAACTATACATGTTACTCTTGATGCCAGACTTCATTGCCCACATTTCCTTTCTTTTTTTTTTTAACTTATTTGGTTGTGTTGGGTCTTAGTTGTGGCATATATAATCTAGTTCCTTGACTAGGGATCCAACCTGGGTCCCCTGCTTTGGAAGCATGGAGTCTTAGCCACTGAACCACCAGGAAAATCCCAAGCTGGTGTTTTCTAAAGGCAACTTAAGAAAGAAAATAGGCCTCTGGATGCCATTTAAGTGATAAACTTGAATGAATGGTCACATTTACATCTCCAGGTATCTTTAAAATAAATTCAGACATTAAATAATGGTAACACCTAATTTAGACATCATTTAACCCACTATCTCCCAAACTTGTCTCACCATCAGAATCACCAAAGGTTTCTATTAAAGTGCAGATTCATAGGACTCTCCTCCGGGGCTTCTGATACAGTACATGAGAGAACCTGTAATTTTTTAAATGCTCCAGATGGTTTTGATAATTAAGAAAATTTGGGAACTACTAATACAATCCAAATTCTGTGTTTAAAAGAATAAAGTGGATTGCCAGATAAATAAAGTTCTTTATAAGATAACTGAGACACCTCACCACACACACATACAAATGCCTCAGAGATGAAAAGTATTCTGCCTAATAACGGAGATAAGACATAGTAAATGAATGCCACTTAAACCAGTTTCTGTCTACACAGTGCTACCAGGAGAATGTACATTATGCACAGACTTATTTTGTTGCTCAAAAGGAAACATTTGCTATCTTTTTCCTGAACTCTGGAGGATCTCTAGCTGTCTGTAGCCTTCTGTATATCAACTAAAGCTTTGAAGGAAAAACTAATTTTGATAAATGCCCTATAAGTTTCTACTTCCTAAGAATCCATTCTATTTTTCCTAGTTCTCTACCATCACCTATTCTATACCTAAAATTACCACTGCATCTCATAGTCAGCTTTCAGTATTCAAGCTTAAGTGTGTTAGGGTGAGCCTCCTTGAATGGCAAAATTTCAATGTTGAAACAAAATTAAATTCAAACTAGTACAATATGGAAGCCACTTAGTGTAGAGTTCATTTACACCTGCTTTTCATCCCCAGGATTTAAGCCTTTATTGATTTTGTTATAATATTGCTTCTGTTTATGTTTTGGTTTTTTGGCCACAAGGCATGTGGGACTTTAGCTACCTGACCAGAGATCGAACTTACACCCCTTGCATTGGAAGGCAAAGTCTGAACCACTGGAGCACTAGGGAAGTCCCCATCCTCAGGAATTTTTTATGTATTTCTTTCTTCTACTTTTTTATTGAAATACAATTGCTTTACAATGTTAGTTTCTGCTGAACAAAGAAATGAATCAGCGATATACATGCATAGCAAGTTTACTGATAGAAATCAACAGTCACTCTAATGTACTGAAAAGTCAGTTAAGTTGGTTGAGATACCACCCTCATTGCTCTGTCCTGGATCGTCCCAGTTCATGGAGCCTCTGTGGGAGGTACAGACAGGCAGCCACAAATCAAAGACAGCTGTCTTTGCTCTTAACTCATATCCAGGGCCATAAGTTTTCATATTTGTTAAAGAGACCAAGATACAGAATGACAAGTTTACTTTTTTTTTTTTTCTGGTGGGTAGAGGAACTTTTTAATAACTGCCAAAGGAAGTCTAAAGTCTAAATATACATATATACAGCTTGCTTTCTAGTTGCATACTCACGTCTGCTGGTTCTATAGAAAATGCAAGTAAGCGATGGCCTTAAAAAAGTCATTAGCCCTAGAGCTTTCTTCATTTTGAATCTGATGGAAACCAAAGCTTCACCTATCACTAATCTCTTAAAAATTAATTTCACATGAAATTGTCTAAGTAAGCAAGGGAAGGTAAGACACCTGAGGAAGCAATCAGTGGAGGAATAAAAGTAGAAAATCATATGTACAAACAGCATGATCTCACATGGTAATAAAAATACCACCTAAAGTCTTAAATCCTGCATTAAAGGATCATTTTTAAAAACTAGACTGTTTTGGACACATTTTAGATAGGAGAATGGAAAGTCATATAGATTATTAAAGTGTTTCCTTCAGTGTAATTTTAGTATAGGACATTCACTTTCATATAATTCATAAGAGTCGGAGAGTTAAAAGGCAATGTTGCTCTGTCAAACCCTGTTTCATGCTCTTTGCATCTCCTCCATCCTTGTGTTAGAGACCTCTTTTCAACCTATTCTGTCAATCCTTCTGAAAACATACATTTTGTTTTCACCTCATCAGAAAACCATTACTTCACATCCTACCTTTCTGAGCACACAGAAGACTGGTTGTGGCCCAAGCTTGTTTTTAGTATATATTTCTAAACTGAAATGATTGGGAAGAATTGATACAATTCCCAATATACCTTTCAGTTAACAATCAGTGTGATCTGATTCCAGGGTAAGACAAAAAAAGGCTTGAAAGCATGGTCTGTCTAACTATACAGCCTTTTTAACAGACCTAAATAAATCATAAAGCAGAATACTCAAAAGTTACATTCAAACTGGTAATGTGGCAGCATAAGAAAAACAAAGAATCATACCTAAGGATGACATACAACATATCTAAGGATGAACAACAATTCTATTATAATATTAAAGTGTATAATGATCTTGTGAACTCCACAGTGGCTTTCTGCAAAGATCAGGACTCAACAAAGTCATAACTTAGGTCAGGTTTTTTTCCCCCTTTTAATTGGAAACTTTATTTTTAAAATGCTTGTTCTCTCAACTGGAACACCCCATTTGTTGTTGTTGTTTAGTCACTCAGTCATCTCTGACTCTTTGTGACCCCATGGACTCCTCTCTGCATGGGATTTCCCAGGCAAGACTACTAGAGTGGGTTGCCATTTCCTTCTCCAGGGGATCTTCCGGACCCAGGAATAGAACCCATGTCTTCTGCATTGGCAAGCAGGTTCTTAACTGCTGAGCCACCAAGGAAGCCCAGCAACAACAAAAGTTGCTTTCATTCTACCATGACTCTGTTGAGTAGTCAGGAGAGCAACACTATGGCTCATGACATCTAAAATATTTATCACCTTGCTCTTACAAGTAAAGTCTGCAAATGGCTGATACAGATTAAAAATATTTTGCCTGTCAGAATCAGTAACAATTAAAAGATCCTTTCATAATCTTTCATTTTTTAAAACTATGTACTTATTTAAATTCAGTTCAGTTCAGTCGCTCAGTCGTGTCCAACTCTTTGCGACCCCATGAATCGCAGCACACCAGGCCTCCCTGCCCATCACCATCTCCCGGAGTTCACTTAGACTCATATCTCAACAAATCACTTAACACTAAATAATTTAGACTGAACTGTTTTAAAGCTGCCTATTTTAGAAACTTACTTCCTTTCCATCAAAGTAAAGTTTAAGAGTCTGTGCTCAATTTAATTCCAAACCTGGAAAAAAATGTGTTAGATTTTTTGTAGATAAATTTGTAGATCCTTTCAATTTTAAAAGTCTTAGATAAACTTTTGAAATATAAAATGTATTTCATGTACTCTATTCTTACATATAACCTGGGGTGAGTCTTCTCTTAGGTGAAGCATACAAAAAGGAAAGGTAAAAGTGTGTGAAAAGATTTTGAAGTATTTGGGAAAATTACAGTGAAATCCATAAAGCCAAATTTTCTATACAGCAATCTTCCATTTTATATGTGTTGGGCAGTTTTAGAGGTAGGGGTCTAGATTTTGGAGGTATAAATAGAATATCAAACTGTCTTCCCTAATATTGAAAGTAAATATTTTGAGAATTTAGGAAGGAAGGAAAGAAGGAGGAGGAGCAGAGTGAGATACAAAAGGAAGGAAGGCCACTTAAAAGGATGACTTAGAAACTTGGCTGTCACTGTGATGGAACCTCATGGGCCTTCTGAGGAGATGAATGGAATGGTCTAAGAAACATCCAATTCATTAGGGCAGAGGTAAGGGCTTCATCCCATACTGGTCATGAAGGGGGTCCCAGGGCATGAACTTTCGCACACTCCTGGGCAGCACCTGTATGAATATCCCACCTCCTAAACAACAGAAGCCATGAGCTGTCAGCCAGTCCAGGCAAGTATTGTCCTATTACACCTGAACAAAGTGGCTCAAGCCCTAGTGGCAATTTAGGAAGAACTGGCTGTTACAGCAGAAGCTAAAATAAAAACGTGCCGAAAGATTGAGAAGTGGTGCCCAGGTATCCAAAATAGGGTCCCATTAACCTTAAGTGGGAACTAAGAAACATTTTCCTTTGCCTTAGAAGAAATGCAGACCTGTACTTATAACCATCTAGGTTAAAAAGATCTTTACGACCCAGATAATCATGATGGTGTGATCACTCACCTAGAGCCAGACATCCTGGAATGTGAAGTCAAGTGGGCCTTAGAAAGCATCACTATGAACAAAGCTAGTGGAGGTGATGGAATTCCAGTTGAGCTGTTTCAAATCCTGGAAGATGATGCTATGAAAGTGCTGCACTCAATATGCCAGCACATTTGGAAAACTCAGCAGTGGCCACAGGACTGGAAAAGGTCAGTTTTCATTCCAATCCCAAAGAAAGGCAATGCCAAAGAATGCTCAAACTACCACACAATTGCTCTCATCTCACACGCTAGTAAAGTAATGCTCAAAATTCCCCAAGCCAGGCTTCAGCAATATGTGAACTGTGAACTTCCTGATGTTCAAGCTGGTTTTAGAAAAGGCAGAGGAACCAGAGATCAAATTGCCAACATCTGCTGGATCATCGAAAAAGCAAGAGAGTTCCAGAAAAACATCTATTTCTGCTTTATTGACTATGCCAAAGCCTTTGACTGTGTGGATGACAATAAACTGTGGAAAATTCTGAGAGAGATGGGAATACCAGACCACCTGACCTGCCTCTTGAGAAATCTGTATGTAGGTCAAGAAGCAACAGTTAGAACTGGACATGGAACAACAGACTGGTTCCAAATAGGAAAAGGAGTATGTCAGGCTGTATATTATCACCCTGCTTATTTAACTTCTACACACAGTACATCATGAGAAACACTGGACTGGAAGAAACACAAGCTGGAATCAAGATTTCTGGGAAAAATATCAATAACCTCAGATATGCAGATGACACCACCCTTATGGCAGAAAGTGAAGAGGAACTAAAAAGCCTCTTGATCAAAGTGAAAGAGGAGAGTGAAAAAGTTGGCTTAAACATTCAGAAAACGAAGATCATGGCATCTGGTCCCATCACTTCATGGCAAATAGATGGGGAAACAATGGAAACAGTGTCAGACTTTATTTTTTTGGCTCCAAAATCACCGCAGATGGTGACTGCAGCCATGAAATTAAAAGACGCTTACTCCTTGGAAGAAAAGTTATGACCAACCTAGACAGCATATTCTAAAGCAGAGACATTACTTTGCCGACTAAGGTCCGTCTAGTCAAGGCTATGGTTTTTCCAGTAGTCATGTATGGATGTGAGAGTTGGACTGTGAAGAAGGCTGAGCGCCGAAGAATTGATGGTTTTGAACTGTGGTGTTGGAGAAGACTCTTGAGAGTCCCTTGGACTGCAAGGAGATCCAACCAGTCCATTCTGAAGGAGATCAGCCCTGGGATTTCTTTGGAAGGAATGATGCTAAAGCTGAAACTCCAATACTTTGGCCACCTCATGTGAAGAGTTGACTCATTGGAAAAGATTCTGATGCTGGGAGGGATTGGGGGCAGGAGGAGAAGGGGACGACAGAGGATGAGATGCTGGATAGCATCACTGACTCGATGGACGTGAGTCTGAGTGAACTCCAGGAGATGGTGATGGACAGGGAGGCCTGGCGTGCTGCAATTCATGGGGTCGCAAAGAGTCGGACACGACTGAGCGACTGACCTGAACTGAACTGAGGTTAATTAAGCACTACTTAAGTACATTGATTGGAGAAGGAAATGGCACCCCACTCCAGTACTCTTGCCTGGAAAATTCCATGGACGGAGGAGCCTGGTAGGCTGCAGTCCATGGGGTCACTAAGAGTCGGACACGACTGAGCAACTTCACTTTCACTTTTCACGCATTGGAGAAGGAAAATACAACCCACTCCAGTGTTCTTGCCTGAAGAATCCCAGGGACAGGGGAGCCTGGTGGGCTGCCATCTTATGGGATCACACAGAGTCGGACACGACTGAAGTGACTTAGCAGCAGCAGCAACAGCAGCAGCAAGTACATTGATGAGTCACCTAATTTTACCTACTCTTTGGTTTTCCCACTTTAAACATTCTCTCTGCATGAAACAATTCTATACTTTCAATTACAACCAGTATGTTCATTACCCCAAACCTCCTTTCACTCCACACTTCTCTAAACTTCAGACATTTTTCCCCAACCCTAAATTTGAGACTTTTTTTTTCCAAAAAGAAATGTCCCTCAGAGTTTCTGATGGCCCTCAAAGTTTTAAAATGTCTTTCAATAACTCATGTTTCTCCCTAAAACTTCCTCTCTTTTGCTCTCTGTTTTATATTTCAATTGATGGCTCCTACTGTTGTTACCGCCAGAATCTTGAATTATTCTGGACTATTCCACATCATTCACACCATACATGCAAGCCTCAGTGGCATTTACTTTCCAAATATTTCTTGATACAAATAGGAATACAAATAGGTAAAAGTGTGTGAAAAGATTTTGAAAAAGTGTGTGAAAATCCTTTTCATTCCATCTATATTAACCCATGTTCCCAGCTTAGGCTCTAGCTGTCTCCTACCTAATCTACATACACAAGCATATACAAATACACTTTAACACACACACGCATATATATATACACATATATAATTGATTATTTTGTAATGGTAAGCCCTACTTCAAAAATGTTCTCCTCACAGCTAATAGAGGGATGGATCTGAAAGTGATCCAAAAGTGGACCACTTTTGGATGGAGTGATCCAAAAGTGATGGATCACTTTTGATTGGCTCACTAAACTGATAAAACCTTCCATGGTGCTTATGAGCTCATGGTCAGTGTATGCATTTGTGACCATGACAAGTGAGTCATTCCCTGCTCTGGCTTCTGTCTACCTTCCTCTGCCTCCTGTCTACCTTCCTCTGCCTCCTGTCTACCTTCCTCTGCCTCCTGTCTACCTTCCTCTGCCTCCTGTCTACCTTCCTCTGCCTCCTGTCTACCTTCCTCTGCCTCTAACTTCATGCACCATCAACTATAGAAGTGCTTGGTGGTTCTTCCAATCAGCATGCTGCTTCTCATCTGTGTATATTTGCCATCAGCTTCTGTGGCTCCTTAATCCTGACCCTCGGCCCCAACACAGGCCATCACCTATAGATACCATATAGATACGTAAATCATACAACTCCTGCCTTGATATCACCATTCCTAGTCAAGATGTCACTCTTCTAAAAAAATAATTTTTATTGTAACTATTTGCTTGAGTATCTCTGTCTCACTTTAGAATGTGAGTTCCGTAAGGACAATGACCATCCACTACTTGTATTTGTATCACCACCAAGTAGCATAGTGCATGAGCCAATGGAGGGCCTAAAATTCGTGAACAAATTAATACAGACATGAATTAGCACTTAAGTTAAAATTTACACAGAGAGATTATACTTACAAGTTAATTTTGCTGTTTATGTTCCATTTCTTTCAGGAAATTAAAGATTTACTTTTAGTATTCTCAACACATTTTGCTGATATTTAAAAAAGAGATAGGAACTAAATAGCCATCTCTAAAATATACTACAGTAGAGTTGTTGCTTTCTACCAGTAGAATTTGAATTATCTGAAAAGAAATTAAAAACAAACTCTGATCTTAAATGTGCATTAGGAGCTCAAAAATCACTGGAATTCATGGTAACAACAAAAGTTTAGAAAAGCTTTTTAGAATATGATGGGCTTCCCTGGTTGCTCAGATGGTAAAGAATCCACCTGTAGTGCAGAAGACCTAGGTTCAATCCCTGGGTCAGGAAGATCCCCTGGAGAAGGAAATGGCAACCCACTCCGGTATTCTTGCCGGGAAAATCCCATGGACAGAGGAGCCTGGCAGGCTACAGTCCATGGGGTCACAAAGAGGTGGACATGACTGAGCTTTTAACTTTTTTAAGATATGATAAAACTAAATTTAAGTTTCTTAATAAGAAGGATTTCTGTGACATACAACATGTAACAAGAATTGTAGAGTTCGACTATAAATGAAAAATGCAATTTCTAGAATTTTACAATTAGAAATAGTTTATAGATCATTTCACTGATCTGATGAAAAAATACATAATTAGAAGATTAAGTAACATCCATAAAGTCACTAGATCCCTTAATGGAAAATTTAATCTTTAGAATCCAGGTATTCTAGCTCCTGACTTGATGTTATTTCCGTTTTGTCACATTGTTTCCCAAGTGCTTTTTAAAAAATGTTTATTTATTTATTCGGCAGTACCAGGTCTTAGTTGCAGTACGTGGAATCTTCAGCCTTCCTGTGGCATGCAAGATCCTTAGTTGCAGCATATGGGATCTAGTTCCCTGACTAGGGATCGAACCTAGGCCCCCCTGCATTCAGAGCACATGGTCATAGCCACTGGACTACCAGGGAAGTCCTGCTAATACTTTTAAAAATAAAAATTGGAAAATTACATTTACTTTACACGTACAGCATAATATCAAGCCCAGTATAACAGCATAACTATGTGTATCTATTAAAGGCAAAACAATAAAATTTCATATAAAAATCATCTCAAAATAATTGAATATAACTAACTAGGTAACCTAACAGGAAAAGCTCTTATACAAAGATATTTTACCCCCCAAAAGGGAATATACTGAAAAAATAAGATAAATTATTTGTAAACATATGAAATATAAGTTAATTTATTTTAATCCAAAGCTTCAATTTGAAGCAAATTGGCTTTTGAGTTATTCCCATTTTTTTCCACAATCTTGTTCTTCATTATATTACACTATGCTTCATATTAATTATAATCAATTTTTCATATTAACATGTGCTGAAAATACAAAGGGTCACCATGCTGGAAATAAGTAGGAAGAATATTTGTTTCTAACTAAATTTTTTTTTTTTAATTTCTTGCTAAGTCTTGTGTTTTGTTTTTTTTTTTAAACAGAATCATCCTATTTGAACACAATGATTCCCCTTCATCCCAAGAACTGGGATCTATGAGGAAAAATAAGTATCAGCTTAAGGATGACAAAGTGTTAAAGATAAGGTGCTACTAACTGAAACTGCAGGATGACATGCTGACTGCTTGAACCATTTCATTCTCTACAACACTGAAAAAGCAAGACAGAAAAGGGTGGGAGTCACATATTCACTTATTTGGATACTGACAGGACTGTATTTACTGAAATTCATCTTCATGCTTGCATATGTGCTTTTGATTATGGCTGATAGAGCAAAAACTATAATACAAGAACTAGATCCCTATTTTTAGGTAATTATAATCTAAGCACTAATATTAGACTGATAATTTATATAAAGCTTATATCCATAGTAGGATATTTTAGCTAACTATGTCTAGATAAACATCCCATTTCACTCTGTGCAAAAAAGGCACACAACCATGTCATTTTGCTGTGGTTTGAGCCCAAGAGAACGTTTGTTTCAAAGGCAATTTAGGTTGGTATTTAAGAACTTGAATTCTGGAGCCACACTGGAAATCTTAAAAACTTGGTTCTACTACTCAGTGTCTTCAAATCCCTCTATTCTGACTTCATTTTAGACTTACAGAAAAGATGCAAAAATAACACAAAGAATGCCCTATGTCCTTCACCCTGCTTCTCCTAATGTTAACATTTTACTGAGCAACCCTCATTTTTTCCAGGTAAGAGCAGAGTCCTCTTAGTGGTCTGGGGATATTATAAAAAGATAACATATAAAATACAGTATCAGGCACATAGAGTGTTAAGCTAAAGTATTACCTATGGTTAACTAGTTTCTTTTCTATCTACATGTGTAAAGCTTTGGTAGAAACAGAGGCTAGAAGGAAAAACAGAAGCAGGGGAAGCTCCTTGATCCGGCATTGGGCTGCTAAAACTAATCAGGGTTAACAGCCAGAACTCACGGAAATAGGACTCATGCCAGATTCCCTGTAAAAATAGATCTGAGACAGAGATTTGGGTACAGAAATTTTCTTGGGGGAACTCACCTGGAACCAACAACTGGAGGGAAGTGAGAGAAGGAAGGACTGAGTGGACGGAGCAGTTGAGCGGTGATGCAGTCTCAACAGAGGCCTCAGCCAACCACACCGGGAGCCTAGAAACTGGGCCAGGCCTTCAGTACTGTCCTACACGGAGGCAAGAGCACTGAGCATTTAGGCTCTGCATTGACCAGACTGTAGATGTGGGCGGTCTCCAAGGAGAGGTACCGTCTTGGCAAGTCAACCCTCTTGAGGGCAATTTCTAGAGAGAGAATCAGCTAAGCAGCATTAGCTCCAACAGCCCCAGCACCTAGGGGGAAGCCCTTCTATCCTGAGGGAGATTTAGGCTGTGCACAACAGTGTCCATGATCAATGGAGTCATACAGAACTTTGTGTGGACAAGGCTAATTCATGGCCAGCAAATCAAACCTACATCATCCTTTCTATTAGGTGATAGATACTGCAAAGATAGATTAAAATCTATACATTAATGCTCAAAGCCTGGTAAAACATTTGTCTTTTGCTATATTTTGTTTTTGTTTTGTTTAGGAATCTCTAGAGAGCAATCATTACTAATATAACATGGAGTAGGAAGGAGTTAGGGAAAAAGAGAAGCTAATTCTTTCCCCTTTCCTGGAACTCAGACTAAGACACTCAGCATCCTACCGTGTGACAGCATCCACAGATGACATATCTGTAGCCTGAATACAGATTGGCCTCCTGTCAATGGGGAGTAGCAGTCCTGACAGTACATCAGAAACTTTTGTGAAAAGTGACTATAAAGTTGGATCTGCTACAGAGGATTGAGTAGAGTTCCCTGTGGCATACAGTATGTCCTTATTGTAACAGCCTATATGGGACCAGGATCTAAAAAAGAGTGGATACAGATATACGTGTAACAGATTCACTTTGTTGTACACCTGAAACTAACATTGTAAATCAACTGTTTCCCTCAAAATTTTTTAAACAAATAACTTAATGTTTAACAATGTAAAGTTAAAATATTATTATTAGATATTCATATTATTATTATTAAGAACAATAATAGCAGATATCAAGCTCAATTTCCTATTCCTAACATTAATATAAATGCTTAAAGTTTTCTGTACAGTTATTAATAACTATTTAATGAAAATTAATTTATGCATGCCCAACTTTATCCTATGGTACATCATCATCTGAGGATCATGCCAATATCTTTTGAAAATTGTCATTTTTTTTGTTTATTGTGTTCGTGTAATACAAAATACTTCACTAAAAAAGTAAAGGTTGAATCTAGATATTTAAAACAAAGTGAATGACATGTGGGGATTACAGACAAAAGCTAAGTTGTTTTTATTTTTTGTCATGTAAGGAGCAGAAATAAATATGGTTAAGACTGAGGGGAAAAGAAAAGGACCTGTTTTGATGCAGATGGAAGCTACTAAATCAGGATAAATACAGACTGTACATCATAATGCAAGTCAAGCTAGACACATGAAAGGCAAAGATTAGGCAATAACTAGAATAGAGACTAGTTGGAACCATGAAATCCCACACTCAGAGAGGCCATGACAGTCCTGGAAGGAGTCAATTTTGCCAAAGCTAATTAATGAAATGGAACCCAAGAAAGCATTGTGTTATCAAACATAAGTGGAGCATAAGCAAATTTTGAAAAAATTTGATAATTTATCTTTTGGTGGCTCAGACTATAAAGAATCTGACTGTCCTGTGTGAGACCTGGGTTTGATTCTTGAGTCAGGAAGATCCCCTGGAGAAGGGAATGACAACCCACTCCAGTACTTTTGCCTGGAAAATCCCATGGACAGAGGAGCCTGGTCCATGGGATCACAAAGAGTCACACACAATTGAGTGACTTCACTTTTATATTACAACATAAGAGAAGAATCAGGTAGTTTGTGCTGGCTACCATGAGGGAGAAAATGACTTTATTTAGAGTAATTAGGCACAAAGATAGAGGAAATGGCTTATCTCCTCAACCACTTAGAAAGGAGGCAAAGGTCATATGATGTTTACTCTAGCTCAGTGACAACCTTCAATTTTTACTTTTAAACTTAATAACACCTATTATATTTATTATTATTACATTATTGTTCTTATTGCTAATGTTTGAGAAATTACTGTATGCCTGGAAAATTTCAAGTGTTTTATAATGTATATATTAATACATGCAATCTTAAAAAAAAAAAACTATACAAGGTAGCACTATTATTATACCTGATTACAGGTAAAGAAAATCTGGCACAGAGAGTTTACATAATTTTCCTAAGGCTACACAGATAATAACTGACAAAGTCAGAGTTTGAACTCAAGCAAATGTAAAGTCCATATTTTCTTTACTCTAAAGTCCTTATTATATCTTTCTCAATACCCTGAAATCACTCTATAACACAGTACAAGTTAAATTTATTGTACTAAAAACATACCTCTTGAATCTGAGCTACTTAAAATGTAAACTAAAATTAACTCATACTTTACACCAAGTAGTAGTTCCAAGTCAATGCAAAGTTCTCTAACACTGCATAAATTGTGGTGGCGGTATAGCACTATAATTTGCAATGTAGGTATAACACTACTAATTGTAGATCCAAATGCATAAAGTTGACTTAGATAGAAGGACATGTAATACACCCACCTCTATCATTAGCAGTTATCTGAGCAAAGATAAAGCCATGAATTATAGAGGAAGCCGTCATTACCTATGAGAGCAGAGAAGCCAAGACAGCAGCAGGAATAAATCTTAAAATGGCATCAAAAATTCAAGTCAGGGGCAACAACATAGGAGGAGTATAGAGTCTTGGAGGTCAAAACAAGTAGTTACACACTGTAGTTGATAAAGAAAAATAAAGCCTTATTCTAAGATAGAGCTTAGGTGCTCCCTAGCTTTTCTGACACTTCCTCATGGGTTTTAATTGCTTCTGACCGTGTTATAATTAAGATGAAGCTACAACCAGGGACACAGTGGGTGAAGGTCTGCTCTGTACTGACTGAAGCAGTAATCAGGGACCTGCAGTTTAAAGAATACTCATGATACATACAAATGAAAATCATAGTAACTCTGCTAATAACAGAAAATATATTTATATGGATTTGCACATAAATCGATGTGCACAGAGTGTGAATTTGGAGACACCAAAGTATTCAATAACCTCTACATGAAAAGGATGTATTTATACACAGGGACACATATTTCAGATTCTCCAGAACAGTCCTCATTTAAAGAGACACGTGTACCCCAATGTTCATCACAGCACTGTTTACAATAGCCAGGACATGGAAGCAACCTAGATGTCCATCAGCAGATGAATGGATAAGAAAGCTGTGGTACAGATACACAATGGAGTATTACTCAGCCATTAAAAAGAATACATTTGAATCAGTTCTAATGAGGTGGATGAAAATGGAGCCTATTATACAGAGTGAAGTAAGCCAGAAAGAAAAACACCAATACAGTATACTAATGCATATATATGGAATTTAGAAAGAGGGTAATGATAACCCTGTATGCGAGACAGCAAAAGAGACACAGATGTATAGAACAGTCTTTTGGACTCTGTGGGAGAGGGAGAGGGTGGGATGATGTGGGAGAATGGCATTGGAACATGTATAATATCATATAAGAAACAAATCACCAGTCTAGGTTCGATGCAGGGTACAGGATGCTTGGGGCTGGTGCACTGGGATGACCCGGAGGGATGGTGTTAGGTGGGGGGGAGGTGGGATGGGGGTTTGGGATTGGGAACACGTGTACACCTGTGGTGGATTCATGTATTGGCAAAACCAATACAATATTGTAAAGTTTAAAATAATAATAAAATAATAAATAAATAAGGGAAAAATAATAAATAAAAATAAATAAAATATCATAAGTAGTCTCTAAAAACCTCTCAAATGTCCTGAAATTTCAAAGTTTTCAAATGTAAATAAAATTTCCATAGACAGCAACTCACAGAGAAGCTGGGAAGAGAAAAGGCCTTTGTAGATATTCAGTGTAAATAAACACTTCAGGTACATCACAGAATTGCCCAATAGATCAAAGTATGAGGTTATGGGGATTGACATCTACTTTTTTTTTTTTTTTAACAATTTTTAGAATTTTTCTCCATCTTCATTCGTTACTCTTAACCATGCTGGAGACTGGTTCAGGAATCAATAAACATCTTTTACCTGAAACATTTCATTAATTGGATTCAAATGGAGTAGCCATCATAGTCAACAAGAGAGTCCTAAATGCAGTACTTGGATGCACTCTCAAAAATGACAGAATGATCTCTGTTTGTTTCCTAGGCAAACCATTCAATATCACAATAATCCAAGTCTATACCCCGACCAGTAATGCTGAAGAAGCTAAAGTTGAATGGTTCTATGAAGACCTACATGATCTTTGAGAACTAACATCCAAAAAAGATGTCCTTTTCATTATAGGGGACTGGAATGCAAAAGTAGAAAGTCAAGAAATACCTGGGGTAACTGGCAAATTTGGTCTTGGAGTACAGAATGAAGCAGGGCAAAGGCTAATAGAGTTTTTCCAGGAGAACACACTGGTCATAGCAAACACTCTCTTCCAACAACACAAGAGAAGACTCTGCATATGGACATCATCAGATGGTCAACACCAAAATCAGACTGATTATATTCTTTGCAGCCAAAGATGGAGAAGCTCTATACAGTCAGCAAAACAAGATTAGGAGCTGATTGTGGCTCAGATCATGAACTCCTTATTGCCAAATTCAGACTTAAATTAAAGTAAGTAGGGAAAACCACTAGCCCATTCAGGTATGACCTAAATCAAATCCCTTCTGATTATACAGGGGAAGTAAGAAATAGATTCAAGGGACTAGATATGATAGACAGAGTGCCTGAAGAACTATGGACAGAGGTTCGTGACATTGTACAGGAGACAGGGATCCAGATGATCCCCAAGAAAAATAAAGGCAAAATGGTTGTCTGAGGAGGCCTTACAAATAGCTGTGAAAAGAAGAGAAGTGAAAAGCAAAGGAAAAAAGGAAAGGTGTACTCATTTGAATGCAGAGTTCCAAAGAATAGCAGGAGAGCTAAGAAAGCATTCCTTAGTGATCAATGCAAAGAAATAGAGGAAAACAATAGAATGGGAAAGACTAGAGATCTCTTCAAGAAACCAAGGGAACTTTTCAAACAAAGATGGGCACAATAAAGGACAGAAATGGTATGGACCTAACAGAAGCAGAAGATATTAAGAAAAGGTGGCAAGAGTACACAGAACTATACAAAAAAGATCTTCATGATCCAGATAACCATGATGGTGTGATTGCTCACCTAGAGCCAGACATCCTGGAATGTGAAGTCAATTGGGCCTCTTAAGAAGCATCACTACAAACAAAACTAGTAGAGGTGATGGAATTCCAGTTGACCTATTTCAAATTGAAAAAGATGATGCTGTGAAAGTGCTGCACTCAATATGCCAGCAAATTTGGAAAACTCAGCAGTGGCCACAGGACTGGAAAAGGTCAGTTTTCATTCCAATCCCAAAGAAAGGCAATGCCAAAGAATGCTCAAACTACCACACAATTGCACTCATCTCACACACTAGCAAAGTAAGGCTTAAAATTCTCCAAGCCAGGCTTCAACAGTACATGAACTGTGAACTTCCAGATGTTCAAGCTGAATTTAGAAAAGCCAGAGGAACCAGAGATCAAATTGCCAACAACTGTTGCATCATTGAAAAAGGAAGAGAGTTCCAGAAAAACATCTATTTCTGCTTTATTGACTATGCCAAAGCCTTTGACTGTGTGGATCACAATCAACTGTGGAAAATTCTGAAAGAGATGGGAATACCAGACCACCTGACCAGCCTCTTGAGAAATCTGTATGAAGGTCATGAAGCAACAGTGAGAACTGGACCTGGAACAACAGACTGGTTCCAAATAGGGAAAGAGTACGTCAAGGCAGTATATTGTCACACTGCTTATTTAACTTCTATGCCCAGTACATCATGAGAAACTGGATGAAGCATAGGCTGCAATCAAGATTGCTGGGAGAAATATCAATAACCTCAGATATGCAAATGACACCACCCTTATGGCAGAAAGTGAAGACGAACTAAAAAGCCTCTTGATGAAAGTGAAAGAGGAGAGTGGAAAAGTTAGCTTAAAACTCAACATTCAGAAAACAAAGATCATGGCTCTTGTCCCATCACTTCATGGCAAATAGACAGGGAAACAGTGGCTGACATTTTTTGGTGGGGCTCTAAAATCACTGCAGATGGTGACTGCAGCCATGAAATTAAAAGACAGTTGCTCTCTGGAAGGAAAGTTATGAACAACCTAGACAGCATAGTAAAAAGCAGAGACATTATTTTGCCAACAAAGGTCCATATAGTCAAAGCTATGGTTTTTCCAGTAGTCATGTATGGCTGTGAGAGTTGGACTATAAAGAAAGCTGAGTGCTGAAGAATTGATGCTTTTGAACTGTGGTGTTGGAGAAGACTCTTGAGAGTCCCTTGGACTGCAAGGAGTTCTAACCAGTCCATCCTAAAGGAAATCAGTCCTGAATATTCATTGGAAGGACTGAGGCTGGAGCTGAAACTCCAATACTTTGGCCACCTGATGGGAAGAACTGATTCATTTGAAAAGACCCTGATGTTGGGAAAGATTGAAGGTGGGAGGAGTAGGGGACGACAGAGGATGAGATGGTTGGATGGCATTATCACTCAATGGACATGAGTTTGAGTAAACGCCAAAAGTTGGTGATGGACAGGAAGGCCTGGCTTGCTGCAGTCTACGGGGTCGCAAAGAGTCAAACACAACTGAGCAACTGAACTGAACTGAACCTTAAACATTTTAAAGAATTGCATTCATCCATATTCTTTTCCTCCCCTTGGCAGAAGGTTTTATATCATAAAATGTAAAGGCTTCTTTTACACAAGCACAAAACAGCCTAGTCATTTTTGAATTCAATAAAAAGTTCAAGATGGTAACAACGAAATACTGTTTCCAGTGCAGATTATGACAAGACCAAGTAAACTACAATGTGCGTTTGGAGTAAATGAAATAAAATAAAAAGTTACTTGGAAGATGATTTCTTGAATTCTAGTCCAAAAAATTATCTTTCAAAAGTTTATAATCAGATTTCAGTTTGGCCATAGTCAACAATGCTGTTTTGAAGATAATTTCAGAACAGACCCTAGAGCAGTTCCAAATGACAAACCTGATAACACAGAGAGAAATCTTGCTAAGACCAAGAATCCTGATTTTCTTTTCAGACCCCAAAATTCTGGGAAGCCTTTGAATACCCTAGAATAATAACTATCATCAATCACCTTTTATTTTATAAAGGAACATTTTCCCTAAAAATTTCAGTGTAAAAGTTTGGACATGCACCAAAATCGTTAATCTGACATATTTAAGAAGGAAGAAGGCATTGTGTCCCTAATCTACTGTGAGTTGATATGTTCCATAAACAATTCTGGAAGGAGGCTGCACTCAGAGCATAAATTGGTATAGATCACTTTGCTCTCACAGATATCACCATGATATTTTCTGCTGAATGAGAAAAAGTTTAAAGGCATAAATCAAGATAAAGTAATATCTGACAAAGAATTACAAAGAGGTACCGTACCTTTTTCTTAGTGAGTGCTATGACACATTGATTTTCTACTGAAGATAAAAGCCAAAATCATGTGTCATCAATAAAAACAAGCAAAACGATTTGGTTCAATACGTTATATTGTTAGACACACACACACACACGCACACACACATTTGCAGAGAAAAGTCAAATCTGAAATGTTACACATGATTAAAATGAGTTTGGATCAGCAGAGAAAAAACACATTTGAAAGACATTTCACAGAGTTTATTCCTAGAGGGTGAACAATACATCAGAATAAACTATTGCTTTTGTTTGTCCAGATAAATACACAGACACTGTCTGAATAAGAAGGCTCATATCCAGTATGCTACCTACAGTTTTGCTTTTAGCAAAATAATTCTGCCCTAATAATTTAATGCACTTTTCTTCATACTGAAGTTTCACAAAAGTGTAGTTAAAAACTTTGTCGAGGCCAACAAGGCAGCTGGCAGCATAGCCAGCACTTCTGCACAAATTCCAGAATGGTAAATAAATCCCACAACTGAGATTTCAACCCCACTCAGAGCCCTTCAGCTGTATAGCCTTGCTGTGGCAAAATCAGCCAAACCAGACATGGTGACCCCCTACACTGCGTCTACATTTTCTGCCTCCATCCTACTCCTCTAGCCAGAAGGGAGGATAAAAGTATTTGCAAGTATGATTAGAAAGGAATTGAATGGCTCATATATGCAACAGCAGGGAGAAAAAGAAACAAACAAACCAAAGCATAGTTACATGAAGTTTCAAATAGGGCATAGACTAAAAGGGGATAAGACAAACTAGATGTTACAGAAAAGATCACAGAGAAAAACCTGAACAAACGTTTTGGCCAACCCAGTAAAACATTCGAACTTGCTATTTTTCTTATTGCTACAGTCCATGGGGTTGCAAAGAGTCACAGGTGACTGAGTAACTAACACTTTCACTTTATATAGCATGTATTAATTTCTATGATTTGTCAGTACTTAATGATCCATAATATATAATACATATATTACAAATATATAATTATATTTCCAAAGTTTAATGACTCATTAATATTCTACTGTAATTTTAGAGGATCAAAAATATTAGATGTCATTTAGTATTATAGAAGTCATAAGTAGTGTGTTAGTCACTCAGTCATGTTCAACTCTTGGCAACCCCATGGACGGTAGCTGCCAGGATCCTCTGTCCATGGGATTCTCCAGGCAAGAATACTGGAGTGGGTTGCCATTCCCTTCTCCAGGAGATCTTCCCAACCCAGGGATCAAACCTGGGTCTCCCGCATTGCAGGCAGATTCTTTACCATCTGAGCTACAGGGAAGCTCTCTCATAACAAGTAAAGCAGAATTTAAATAATGGATTTATTAAGGAATGAGACTTCCTTTCTGACCCTTGCATTCTTGTAATATTCTCTACCTAACCTTTTCTTCTCCCTTTCTTACTCACACATCCTTCCCACTGGAAACCAAGCTCATCACTTTGGATCAGGTTGTGAGCAAGAGTTGACATACTAAGCTGTGCTTATATTTGAGTTCAGCAGAAGAAGACAGCCTAAGAGAAACTTAAGATTGTAAAATAAGATTTAGTATGCTGTTCTGCTGCTGCCAGTAAGCAACAAATCTATGAGCGCTACTTACACAGGCTTCAAGCCAGCAGATTCCACCCCAAACCTTTCAATGTAAATTCTAACAACTCCACTAGAAGCTTGGAAGAAAAATGTTACATGAGACTGCATAAATAATTTATACTTGTAGCACTTCTGTTTACAATTTCATGAAAAGTAGAATCAACTTAACATTATTAAATATGGTCCTCTTTTATTTACAATATAACTTATGAAACATTTTTCCTAGAAGTACTGAAAAATGATGTACCATTTAGTATTTAAAGCTATATCCCACAAATGAAAAAAATAAATCATGATTATGAATAAGATTTTTCAATCTTTTCACAAAATCCACCAGTGGAAAATTCTCTTTATAACTGAGGGATGTTACCAGAACACTATAGAATTCTTTCAGATTTAGTCAGACAGTTCTGTGGTGTTAAGAGGTCTAGCCAAACAGTATATATATATTTTTTTACAATTTCTTAATATTTTAATGATGTGATACCACCTGGAGAATTTTTTTCTTTGAAAGTCCATGTCCTCTCCTTGGGCCAACTTCATATATAAATATATACTCCAGAAAACAAGGCCATGTTAGGAATAAGTGAGCAGAAGCTTCTAAGTCCTGGTTCCTGTGGTGCCAAAGAATTAATAAGTTTCTTTAAACTAGGTTTTTGCAATACTTATCAGTGAACACTGCTAATATTGTATCCCTACCAAGAAGAATGGAAAAAAACTGCTCTATCCATACTGTAGCCCATCAGGTTCCTCCATCCATGGGATTCTCCAGGCAAGAATACTGGAGTGGGTTGCCATTTCCTTCTCCAGGGGAATCTTCCTGACCCAGGGATCTAACCCAGGTCTCCTGCATTGCAGGCAGACGCTTTAACCTCTGAGCCACCAGGGAAGCCCTATCATGGAATACTATTTAACAATAGAAGGAAGTGAAGTACTGATATATTTGGTAATAAAATGAATCTCAAAATAATTATACAGAATGAAATACGTCAGAAAAAAGTACAAGCCATACAATTTGACTTATATAACATTTTGAGTGGTGTAAGTTAATATACACTGAAAGTTCAGTGGTTGACCAGGGATGGAAGTGAGGGCCAGAAGGAGATATTACAAAGGGATATCAGGAACTTCCCTGGTGGCATAGTGGATAAGAATTTACCTGCCAATGCAGGAGACATGGGTTTGATCCCTGGTCTGGGAAGACTGCACATGCTGCGAGGCAGCCAAGCCTGTGTGCTGCAACTACTAAGCCGGCACTGTCGGGCCCTTGAGCTGCACCCACTGAAGCCCTTATGCCCTAGAGCCCACATGCTACACCCACTGAAGGCCATGCACTCTGCAGCATGTGGGCTGCACCCACTGAAGGCCATGCACTCTGCAGCGTGTGGTCTGCACCCACTGAAGGCCATGCACTCTGCAGCATGTGGTCTGCACCCACTGAAGGCCATGCACTCTGCAGCGTGTGGTCTGCAACAGGAGAAGCAACGATAATGAAAAGCCCATGCACTGCGCCCAAGAGCAGACCGGGCTCACCACAACTAGAGAAAGCAAAAATCAATTAATTTTAAAAAAGAGATATTAAGAAACTGTCAGGAATGAAGCACATTGATATTTGAATTAGCTTGACCATACATTCACTATGTACTGTTATCAATCAAATCTCAGAAATCTCATAATAAAAATTAGGTAGAAAGTTGACCTGAAGTTTTATATGCAGTGACTTGCTGAGCTTTTACTGACCATACCACACATAAAAGCAGTGGATGATAATTTAAACTGACATTAAGAAGACAAATTTTTCCTATATCTGCAGGCACAATCTGGTTCTATCCTATGTATTTCATTTTAAATGAATGATCCTGAAAAACCCTTAAATTTTTCTATTAACCAAATATTTAGTGAGTACCTATTAATTCCTGGGCATGATACTAGGTAATTTCACTACAATATCACAGTTAACGAAAATGTTGGTTGTTGCCACCTTTGCTCAGTAGAACAGAAACTATGTATATCCATCATTCAATGAACAAACATCCTATTGCTTAAAATGGTCTCAGTCCTTATCTTAAATCATTAATCTACACAGCATGCAGAATCTCTGATTTCATCTTTTCATGCCTAAAATTCATTAAAAAAAAAAAAAAGAACCCTTGGATAAAATCAAATAGAGTATTCTGTGTAATCCAGGTTGGGTTTCAAACCTCAATATTGATGCTTTAGATTCATAACCAAAGGAATTTTGGTTAGTTCCACGGTCATCTGACTCTGAAGCCACTCCCTTACAAGGCTGATTTTCTCCTGAAAACCAATTCTTTTTATTTTTTATTTTGTACTGAGGTATAACTGATTAATACTGTTGGGATAGTTTCAGGTGGACAGTAAAAGGACTCCACTCTCCCCCAAACTCCTCTCCCATCCAGACAGTCATGTAACACTGAGCAGAGTTCCATGTGCTATACAGTAGGTCCTTGTTGGTTATCCACTTAAAATATAGCAGTGTGTATATCCCAAACTTCCTAACAATCCCTTCTCCCCATCCATCCCCTTCCAGAAACCATAAGCTCAATTCTATAACTGAAAAGCAATTCTTCAGTAAACATCACAAGGAAAGTTTATCCATTTAAATACTGCTGCTGCTAAACCGCTTCTATCGTGTCCAACTCTGCGACCCCACCAGGCTCCCCCGTCCCTGAGATTCTCCAAGCAAGAACACTGGAGTGGGTTGCCATTTCCTTCTCTAGTTAAGCCCAAATTACAACTGACCTGATTAGACATTAAGAATTAACTTGAAGTGGATGAGCCATTATTAAATAAAAGTCAAAAAACTGTCTTCAATTTCATTTCACATGATTATATGGATCTTACTACTGGGCTGGACAGTAAGATATCACTCTGCACCTTGCAGATTAGGTTTCATGATGTCAGCTTATGTCTATCAGGACAAAACACCAACCCCGATGTATTCTCTACTGAGCCACATTCAATGTGTATCTATGATGGTTAGAAGCTCAGGTGGCCTGCAGCTAAGTTCTTGGCTGTAAAACTCTTTACTAGAGACATTTAGATAAAGACAGTGCTTTCAATTGGGGTAACTGAGAAGTTTAGAATATGCCGGGGGGGCGGGGCGCGGAGGTTTAGCCAGTATAAGTAAGAAGTTTCTTCCAATATATTATATGCACGTCTATTTGACCAGAGGGAAAAAACAAATATTCAACACTCCTACATACAACAGGCTATATGATGCATCAGAAAGAGAATGAGGGTTTCCCTGGTGGCTCAGGGCAATAAATTTGCCTGCCAATGCAGGAGACACAGGTTCAATCCCTGATCAGGGAAGATCCCACTTGCCATGAAGCACCTAAGCCTGTGCACCACAACGATTGAGCCTGTGCTCTCTAGCCTCGGAGCCACAACTACCGAGCCCATGTGCTACAGCTACGGAAGCCCACACACTCTGGAGCCCATGCGCTGCAACAAGAGAAGCCGGGGCAATGAGAAGCCTGCAGACCTTAGCTAGAGAGTAACTCCCACTCACTGCAATTAGAAAAAAGCCTGTGCAGCAATGAAGATCCAGCAGGGCTAACAATAAATAAAATTCTTTTATTAAGCAGAGTAAAAAAAAATGCATTATGAAACAACAACAACAAAGAAACAGAATGAGCATGAATTAAATAGACATTGTGGGTTCTAGAACAAGTCCCTGTTTTTCTGCTCACCATCTATCTGGCCAGGAGCTCAGCTCATAAAGAATCTGCCTGCAACACAGGAGACCCCGCCTTGATCCTTGGGATGGGAAGATCACCTGGAGAAGGGATTGGCTACACACTCCACTGTTCTTGGGCTTCCCTGGTGGCACAGATGGTAAGGAATCGACCTGCAATGAGGGAGACCTGGGTTTGATCCCTGTGTTGGGAAGATCCCCCGGAGGAGGGCATGGCAACCCACTCTAGTATTCCTGCCTGGAGAATCCCCATGGACAGAGGAGCCTGATGGGCTACAATCCATGGGGTCGCAAAGAGTCAGACACGACTGACTGACTAAGCATGGCACAAAAAACAAGTTGAGTTTTTTCCTTCTATAAAACTGGCAAAAAGAATCTTTGACTTACCCACTTCAGGGAATTGCTGAATCAAACAAAGTATGCCAAAGCCCTTTACAAAACTGTAAAAGCACATAAGCATTTGAACTTGCTATTGAAACGTTGAGTTTTAGGAGAAGGTAGGAAAGATTTATGTCAATGTATGGCAAAACCAATACAGAATTGTAAAGTAAAATAAAAAATAAATTAAAAAAAAAAGAATATTCCACCGAGAAGAAGGCAACCTAGATTCAAAGTCTGGTTCTGCCCCAGAATAGCTCTTCAAACAATGTGTGCTCTCTTCCTGGATTTTTGCTCCTTACTTACAAAATCTGAGGAAATGAGAGATTCAAAATAAGTTTAAGAGTCTGAACTTTTGGCAGAAGACTAGAGATTGAGCCAAACTTTTTTTTTCCCCCTCCAGGTTTTTCATTTCAGCACAATGGCTTAAATTGGAAGAACCTACAGCTGTGTCCAATGCCATAGGTCCACCTGTAGAAATTTCAATCACACATTACTGGAGGTAGTCAAGGAGGAAGGAAACCTAACGAGTTTGGGTACACCTTTAATTAAATGTAAATGCGAGTCAAGCTAACTGACCAAAAACTTCATTTTTAATTCAAGAACAGAGAGATCTTTCCTATTCCTTAAACGTTCTGATACCACTTTGAATATACCTTGTGAAAGCCATTGTCCATACCTGAAAAGGCTGCCTGCTGAAAAGGCTGAGAGATTTCCGTATCCAAATGGGGCCTTGATTCCCAAATATATGCCACAGCAGCTGTCCTCTTGTGTTGTTCCAGACTCGCTGGTAGACGGCCAGCCTATAAATGTGCTTTCCGAACATGTGGTAGTACAAGCGGAAGGTGCAGCCCTCTGCATCAGTGGCGTTAAGGATCGGGCTGAGCAGAGCAGCTCGGTCCTGGAAAACCTGTGGTTCGGAAGATTCGATGTACAGATAGTGTCCTTGAGCTGTGCCCAAAGTGTTATCCTTCATCGGCCCTGTATTAAGTGTTGATGTTGGGCCCTGGTACCGAGTCCAGTCGAAATCATCTTCTGTATCTTGTTCCCAGTTACAAATTCCATTTTCAAAGTTACACTGAAGTTCAGGTACTGAAATGGGAATTAAATATAATCAAAAGATCATTAAGGACCAAAATAACTATGAATGAGAATACTAGTTGCTACTTTGCTTCTGCCAACGTAAACCATTCTAATCTTTTTTAATGCAACATTAGAGCGCACAGAGTTGGACACGACTGAAGTGACTTAGCAGCAGCAGAGCAAACTTTTAAGAAAAGGAAATCTTAGCTAATACATCAAGCAATAATATTTTATAGATGGAGGTGGAATCACTTTGGCCATTATTTTCCAAATGCTTTTTATACCCATCCCCTGCCCTGTAGCATTATCCCAACCTTAGGGAAATGATCACTACCCCACAGCTGGCTCACCGCAACAAATTTCTGTCTCCATGGATTTCAACTTCAGCTGAATGTTCCAATCACCAGTGAACATTAGAAAAATTAAAGTTCAAATTCAGCTCCAGATATGTTGATTTAATTGGTCCAAATTGTGTACCCATCAACTGAGAGGATATTTTACTAGCTCCCTTGAAGGTTCTAACATGCACTGCTGACAAGAATCATACTAGTTCTCAATCTTTTGGAATGTCCTGGGGTGAATGGTAAAGTTGTTTACTCCTTGGTAAGTCCTGTACAAACACTACGTCAGGTATGGAAGGAAGCCCAATTTTTAATAAGCACCCAAGATGATTCTGAGGCAGGTGTTTTCCAGACTTCACTCTGAAATTGAATTCTTCTCTCTGGATCCATCCCACCTCAGTTCCAAATATCCCTCTGTCCGCAATGACCATATTTCAATGGTAGCTTATCATTTTTCTTCTCTATTCAAAATCCTTTCATATTTACTTATTTAATCTCAACTTTAAACTCTATCTTTCAAGCTTTTCCATTCCCAAATTAAAATAACTTCCTGTTCATCCAAAGCTGTCTTTCCCTTTGGCATGCACTAATTTGTCAGCATGCCCTAAACATCTCACCTCTCCCCCTTTCTCTATCGATGCCTCCTATGCTGTGCGTCTCATCAGTTCTTAGCTGTGTCTCCTCAGTGGTAATCTTTTCTACTCACTGGGTTGTAGCTCCTTTGAGCTGATGCTTTAAAATCTTTTCTTCATCTATTTGTTTGGTTTTTCCAGGTCTTAGTTGTGGCATGCAAATGCTTAGCTGCAGCATGTGGGACCTAGTTCCCTGACCAGGGATTGAACGCGAGCCCCCCGCATTGGGAGCACGGAGTCTTAGCCACTGGACCACCGGGGAAATCCCTGGTGCTTTTAAACTTTTAACTCCCTTCAGTCAGTAGAAGAACTCAAAGCACTTTTAAAGAATTGGTCAGTCCCTTATCCACTCAACACTCTACCTACATTTGTAGGATAACATTGGAATGTATTCATTTTTCAAGATGTGACAATTCTGTTGACACCAAGTACTTTTTTAGAATAAATGGGATAGAATATACATTTAACATTATTCAGGTAATGTTAATTTAGAATCAATGAAGATTCCACATTTTAACTTCATTTACATAAGTTAATATTTTTGAAAGACAAATGTCAGCTGTCCTCTATTCATCTTACTAACGGCACTTGGCGCCAAAGGTGAACAAATATTCTGAAACAATAAATAAAAGCATATGTGAGTAAATGCAGCCAGGCAAGAACAAATCATCTGTCTCGAAACCTAGAGAACAGGAGCTTAGACCTAATGAAGGGAACCAAGAGAGTAAATGTCAAATGGGAGATGAGCTTTCCTTTGATACTTCCTCACTTGTGACTAATCAAGCGCAGCTGTGACGTGAACTGGGCCCCACAGGTCCTCAGCAAGTGTCAGTTTGGGGCTGTGCAGCAGAAGGGGGATGTCAAGCAACTGTGTTTTTGACATAAAACTGGCACTAAAGCCAACAGATTTTTTCACATTGCCTGTCTTCAGACTGACTGCATGCTCAATCTTTATTTCAAAAAGGAAGGCGTATAGCCCCACCCTTAAATGAAAGACCACATTCCATGCATACTTCAGGAAATACAGCATTGATTTCTGGATGACTAATGCATTCTATGTTAATAAAGTACTAAATCTAGGGACTTCCCTGGTGATCCAGTGATTAAAACTCCACACTTCCACTGTAGGGGGCACGGGTTTGATCCCTGATCAGGGAACTAAGATCCTACATGCCACATCGCACAGCCAAAAAAATAAAAAAATAAATAAAAGCTAAATAATAACAATAAAGAGTCTCCATTTAAAAAAAAAATTACTATGTCTATTTATATACTTATGGCTGATTCACAGTCTTGTACAGCAGAAACCAGCACAACATTGTAAAGAAATTATCATCCAATTAAAAATATTTTTAAAAATTACTACTTCTAGATGGAAAGCTATGAGAGAAAGTGACAGTCACTATGGTTTCCTCTCATTAATATTTAGTCAGAAGAAATATTTTGGTATTATAGCCATACTTCCAAAATCTTATTCTACTCAGTTAATACTGTGAAGTTTGAAGGATAATTTGCTTATCTTTAGTAATAGATCAGCATCTTTCAATGAGTGGGGTTTGAAGTGAGTGAAAAAGATGAAAAGGCTTTCAAAATTTGCAAAAAATAAATTACTTTTAGGACAAGCAATGCTTCTTGTAACAGCCATTGGTCGAAAGCATCAATTTCATTTATATGCACTAAAGTTATTAGTTGTGTAACAAGCTGCATGGCAATTCTGACTTTAATGTGCTGGACTGTATTAAACACCACATATGTGCAAAATTCTCCATAATATTTATATGGAAATTTCTCAATGTAATGTTTCCTATGATGTTCCAAGAATTTGATGGCTTTCCTTTGCTTTATGATAAGTCTTCCAATTTAATAGGCACACAGACTGAATTTTAAGGATCATTGCTATTTCTGGACAAAGAAAAATGCAAACTTTTCTTGATAGATTTTGGTAATTAAAAAAGAAAAACCTCTCTTAGCTTGTGATTCATTTTCAGAAGCAAATGCAGCTGGCACTAGCAGGAACCAGGTTTAATAATTAAACTGCAAGAGGTACACAATCATCAGATACCATCAACTTTTTGGTAATTTAAATCAGAAATTCGGGGCTTTAACATCTCACTCTTTGCTCCCTATATCTAAGGCATCATCTATGTACCTCCTAAAGGTCCCTCCCCCAAACTTTAGTCACTGCATCTCCACCACTGTCACTGGAGAGAGGCTGCCAACCCCTCTCCTGGGAACTACTGCTACAGACTCCTAATAAATATGATCCTGTTTCCTCTAATCCACTCATTACACTGTATCCACAGTGACATTTTTAAATCTTAAATTTTTAAATCAATTTTATTATATTACCTTCCTTCCTAAAAACCTTCAAATGGGGAAAAACTTCCTTAAAATGGTCTACAAAAATCTGATAATCTGGCCTCCCCATTCATCTCCATCTTTATGTTGCATCCTAGCTCTCCCTCAATGCTTTGCTCCAGCCATACTGGGTATCTTGCAGCTGCTGTGAGGTCATGCATCAGGGTTTTGCACATCTTCATTTACTATTTTTCAGATCTCAGTTAAGTCACCATCTCTAGAAAGTCCAAAGCCATAATTATATAAAGTCACAGCATCTGTGAAGTCCTGTCTAAGCTCCTGTCATTTTATATTTATTTTTTTAAATATGTGAATAATATCTACCTCCTCAATGAGACTGTAAGCCCCATGGCGTCAGGGACTCTGTGTAATTGTGCTCATCACTGTATCTCTAGTATCTAGTTCATAAATCCACATAATAAATACTGGTGGCTGACTAATCACACAAAACATTCATTCAACTTTGGAACAATGCTTAGGGCCTTTGTCTTGATGAACTAGGAAAACAATGAACTGATCAAGATGACCACCATCAAAATGTATACTCATGGCTGATTCATGTCAGTGTATGGCAGAAACCAACACAATATCATGGAGCTTCCCCCTGGTGACTCAGTCGGTAAATAATCTGCTTGAAATGAAGGACACACAGGTTTGATCCCTGGGTCGGGAGGATCCCCTGGAGAAGGAAATGGCAACCCACTCCAGTATTCTTGCCTGGAAAATCCCATGGACAGAGAAGCATGGCAGGCTACAATCCATGGGCCCACAAAAAGTCAGACATGACTTAGCAAATAAACCACCACCACGAGCACAATATTGTAAAGCAATTATCTTTCAATTAAAGTAAATAAATATTTTAAAAATTAGTAAGAGGGACCAGAAAGAAAGATACTTACCACAATTGACCTCATCAGTATAATCACCACAATCATCCACCAGATCGCATAACTGAAGTTTCTTTACACAAGTCCTAGTGTGCAGGCACCAGAAATGATCTGGCCCTTCGCAGCTCTTCGAGGCGGGGGGAAGAAGACAATTTTCAAATCTGATATCATCAATAGCTGAGACACCAACATAAATGCCAAGACTGACTTTATGTATCAACAAATGGAAGGGCTGAGTAAGACGTCCAAGCTGAACAACTACCTGTGACCACTGGTCACCCTGGTTATACAATACTCTCCAGAGTACCGTGGACTCACTGGAATTTTCCATGTGTAGCTGTAACTCAGCTGCCCCCACTGATAGGCCATAGTTATAAAACCTGAAAGAGAACAAACACAAGAAATGGAAATGATTTCTGGAAAAGACTAATTGTGTGACTTTTACTCAGTCAACAGTCAATCAAAAATGAGTTATCACAATAGATGCCTTTATTTAATATTGTGGCCACCCATTTGAAAGAGCTTATCTGCTCAGGTGCATACTCTTGACTCTCAGGACCCTGAGATCCTTTCTCAAGGAGTTCAGTCCAGAACCCAGAAAGCAGAGTTAATTATAATCCACTGCTGGAGAAAGAGTCCTTTTTATTTTAAGAAAGAACATTATAAATACTGATAATGTGCTCCTATGTAAAATGGTAAATGTATGGATCTAATACAATAGCTATTTTTAAAATAAAGCCAAATTATAGGAAAAATTACAGTATCAAGTATATGCAGGACTATGCTTACAACTACCAGGCTGCTAGAGTAATTGACCATTGTCTTCAATATTTACCAGAAGGAAAGAGTGCATCCAGGTCCTGTCTGGCTGAAAGTTGGGCTCTGGAATTTAGCAATTTGTGATAAGCTGTTGCTTTTCTTCAGAATGAACATAAAGTGCCCTGTTGGAAAATAAGAAGAAATCATAACTTAACCTACTAAATTCTAAAATGAGACATCTGTCTGTAACCCCTACACTGAAGACTATACAACAATTAAAAATCAATAATGGTGATTGTTAGCAAATTTGCTTTTATGAGCACTCAACTATTATGTAGAGCTGGGCCAAAATGATGCTAAAACAACTGGCAGTTTCCATTAATTCAGCCAAAAATATATCTATACTCTATCCCCAAAAAAACCCATAAAGGAGAATTTCTTTTTTGACAACATAAGTACAATAGATAATATTCAACTGTCCTATTATTGTTTAGTTGCTTGGTTGTGTCCAACTCTTTGTTGACCCCCTGGACTGTAGCCCACCAGGCTCCCCTGTCCATGGGATTTCCCAGACAAGAATGTGGGAGTGGGTTGCCATTTCCTACTCCACACTGTCCTATGTTGTAGTATCATAGAACTTTACTGCTTCTCTTTTTCTTCTCAGACTTGAGCAAAAGTAAATTGAAGTACAGATCTCCCTTGACTTAAGATGAAGTTATGTCTCATAAACCCATCATAAGTTAAAAATATCAAAGTCATAGCACAGAAGAACTCTACTCAGTACTCTGAGTAGCATTTGCTACACCTGACCTACTGAACATCACAGTTTGGCCTTGCCTCCCTTAACCTTGCTTAGGCCACTTACATTAGCCCACAGTTAGACAAAATCATCTAACACAAAGCCTATTTCATACTACAGTGTTGAATATTTCCTGTAATTTATTGAATGCTCTACTGGAAGTGAAAAACAGAACAGCTGTAACTGTTCGATTGTCCATCATGATGATCACGTGGCTGCCTGGGAGCTGCATCTCTGCCTCTTCCCAGCATCAGAAGAGAGCATCACAGATATATTGTTATCCCAGAAATGGTCAAAATTTGAAATGTTATGTATAGTTTCTATTGAATGTGATCTCTTTCACACCATCATTAAGCTGACGAATCATTAGGTCAAACCATCGTTAGCTGGGGAAAGTGGGTAGGTTTGGAGAACCTCTATAGGCATTTTACCTTGAGATGTGTTGTGAGTGTGATCCCGAGGTGGAGCTTGATCCTCAAATTCAGCAGAGAGGTTACTTCTAGAGCTCCAGGTCCACTCAAAATCATCACCATGGACTGCTTCAAACCAACCACAGCTATCTGTTTCAAAGTCACATTCGGTAACTGAAAAACAAAAATGCAGCTTTTCAGTAGACTCTTGAAGGTGATCACGTATTTAAAAGGGTAGCCAGAGTTCAACGGGAATCACCTTGCCACATTTCCCTAAGTAAAGTTTTATTTGAGGGAGAAAAGGATGCTATCTGATCCTCTCCAAAAAAAAAATTCCCTCAAAAAAAAAAAAAAAAAACAGAAAATTGATAGGTAGAATCAACAATTTAAGAATATTTTCCAAATATTTTTTCTAAGAAACAGCATTGGGACTTCCCTGGCAGCCCAGTGGTTAAGATGTCACTTTACAATGCAGGGGGGTGCAGGTTCGATCCCTGGTCAGGGAGTTAAGATCCCACATGCCTTGCAGTGAAAAAAACCAAAACATAAAATAGAAGCAATATTGTAATGAATTCAATAAAGACTTTAAAAAACTATCCTCATCAAAAAAAAAAAGAAGAAGAAGAAGAAGAAAGAAACCTTAAAAAAAAAAAAAAAAAGAAACAGTATCATTCGGCCACATTGCTTATAGAATTGCAAAGGTCTAATTTATTCTGATACTTACGCTAGTTTCTCTGCTATTACATTATCTGGAAGGTTTCGTTGTTCCTACAGACTATTTTAAACCAAACCATGAAAAACTACTTCTAAAAAATTTAATATTTGAAAAATCCATGATTTTTAACATTAATGTTCACTTCTGATATTTGTCGAGTCACTATTTCCCAAAGCATCAAATGTATCACAAGGCGAAATAATGTATCACAAGGCAAATGTATCACAAGGCAAAATCAAATGTATCACAAGGCAAAATAATATGACCTACTTTTCAAGTAAAAAGGAAGAGAAACAGTTAACTTCCACAAAGGCATTCTGGAGGAGGAAGAGAAGAAAAAAGTAAAAGGGAAAGAAGGGGAAGTTTTAATAACAGTAGTGTGGAATTAAAACTAATACGTAGTGAATACCTAATAGAACAGACCCTATACAGTAGGTTTTATATAAATCTAACTTTCACAACAGTTACGTGGAGAAGGTATTATTATTGTTGTTTTACAGAGGAAGAAAGGAAGGTTTAGGAAAGCTTTTAACTTAACCAAGGTCACATAGGTAGAAAGTCGTAGAGACTGATTGAAATAAAATATTCTGGCTTCTACTCTAATACTATTTCTGCAATGTTGACAGTAACTTTAATTGTCATTAGATTGGAAAAGGATAAACCAAAAAGGCATGATCTGAATTTGCTTAGTGAGGATATTTAGGTGTTACTACTGACTCCAGTGAAAAATAAGATTTGCCCCATTGATGATTATTACATTGGGATCCTTGGCCGCTGGATATTTTTATCCAAGGACACAGTGATAAACTGCACAGATCTTCCTTTAAAAAAACAATTTAGAAAGTAATCAGTATATTTAAGAGATAAAAGTATAAAGTAAATCACTCAAAGAAATTATAAAATTTTACATGGTAAAGGCAATTTTATCTAATGATGTTATGTTTAATTTTGAAAACGCTCCTTCCACATGGGAAGGAATGTTAGGTGACTAGTTACATAATAAAAAAAAATTTTTTTTAAGATTCTAGATTTCAAAAATATGTTTTCTATCAGGTCTTCTGGCCCAAAATATGGCCAATAGAATACTTTCAAATGTTATCAAAAGTCAATGAGAAGGCATGAATACATTTAAAAATAAATATTTTGAAAATGTTGCATCAACTTTAATAAGCAAGCAATAATTATATTTCAACAAATAGAAATCATCAAAATGGAGACACAATTGCTACACTTAGAATAAAGATTTTCAAATAAAGTCTAGAAAGCAAAATTAAGTGCTATTCAAAAGTGACAAACAATAGTGATAAATATGACAAACTAGGTACAAATGCTAAGAAAATTTAACTCTTTGTATTTTCAAAAGCCAATACAAATAACCCATAAATATGCATAGATTCCAGTATGTAGATGCTATTTCAATCCCAAAGAAAGCAAATACTTTTGATTCCTATTTCAGACAATCCCAAAAATAGGATCCAGGAGTTTTGTTATGCACATATAGAAAGAAAATAAGTTGTTGCTACTGTATAATATCTATCCCACATAGATCCCTGAAAATGGAACTTTGTCATCTACTATCATGGGATATATTGCCATGGAAATAAATGAATATTCAAACAGTAGTGAAATTTAAGAAACTACTGCAGCAATTCTGTAGTTCTCAGATAAAAATCTTTATCTTTGAAGAGACTTAGGAGAAAATTATGCTGTTAAAATTCAAATATGCTTTGTTAGTATACTTTGTTTCTATATATTTAGATTTCTACACACATTTAAAAATTCAATTTGACTGATCAGAGACATAATAATCAGGTGAAACCTTCTCAAATTAAGTATACACCTTGTCAATGGTAAACAAATGTCCTAGTCTGGAGGGGGAATGTGGATAATGGGGGAGGCAATGGATATGGACTTTCAACCTACAGAACTAAGAGATAGTAAATAAAAGTTGCCTTAAGAAACTAAGTTTGTGGTAGTTATCTAACAATAGAAAACTCATGTACTGAGTAGAGACTGATGGCTGATTTCTCCCAACACTCTGGAGATAACTTTCCATTTTCTTCTGGTTTCCACTGTTTCCATTACAGAAGTCTAATAGTCAATCTTTGACAGTGATTTATACTTTTTTCTAGCTGTTTTAAAAATGTTTCACTTTGTTATAGATTTTTAGCAATTTCACTATGATATCCCCACATGGTTTTCATTTTTATTGTTTTCATGCCCATAGGGCTTCTTGAAATATGGTTTTGTATCCTTTTCAATTTGAAAGCTCTTAGCTAAACTGTCTATGAACACTGTCTTGTTTTTTTCTTTTTCTGGGACTCCAAACATATAACACTAGAAATTCTCACTGCTCTCCCATGCTTATTTTTTTCTTTTTCTGTAGTTTCAATCATTTTATTATATTTTACTTCACTTTCTCTCCTGATCTAAAGTCTAATTCCCTTATCTCATTAGCTGTGTATAGTATGCTGATAAACCATTGATGAGTTCTGAATTTTGATTATTCTATTGTTGGAATTTAGAAATTTCATTTAGTTCTTTTTTATACCTTCTAATTATCTGCCCAAATTCTCAGCTTTTTTTTTTAAACTTTGAGCATATAAAAGATAATTCTTTTCAATTCAATGTCTGATAACTGCTTTATCTGGAGGGATTTTTGTTTGGTTTCAGTTTTAATTGAGCCTTTTCTTTCCTGTGGCCTCACCTCATTGGTGTCTAAGTGCTTGACACTGTATATAATAAAAGGTAAAATAATTTGGGACCTGAGATATTACCTTTCTTCAGTAAGATTTATGTTTGTTTCTGTGGGCATGAAGAGTAAATAATATTTGAGGATTACACAAAACTAACTTCAGAGGTTGAAGGTATTTGGAACTGGGTTTGAGACTCTGAGGAACCATACCTTGCAGTTCACACAGATCTCTTAGATACAGATTTTAGGCACTGTAAACAAAACTGCGGAGTTTACCAACCCATATTTAGTATACTAAGCCTGGACTCCAACTTGTTCCCTTGCCTAACAAGACATCCAAAGTTCTACACTCTAATTCTCAACTACCAGTTCCATGTTGGCATATGAAGTGGTACTAAACACCAGGTCCAGTTATCAAGGTCTTTCTTCTCATTGGTCACTTAATTTGTCCCTTCCTTTTTACATCTTCAATGGATTCAAGTAGATTTATAAACATCTTTTTTTTATTAGATTTCTAGTTGTTCTCAGAGGGTATCCCAAATTAATCTTCCATAACTAGAAATAGAAGTTCTAGAATTTATTTCTATTTTTTCATTATTTATTATATATTTTTATTTTACTTTACAATACTGTATTGGTTTTACCATTCATTGACATGAATCCACCACAGGTGTACACGAGCTCCCAGTCCTGAACCCCCCTCCCACCTCTCTCCCCACATCATCTCTCTGGGTCATCCCAATGCACCAGGCCCAAGCATCCTGTATCCCGTATCGAACCTAGACTGGCGATTCATTTCTTACATGATAGTATACATGTTTCAGTGCCATTCTCCTAAATCATCCCACCCTCTCCCTCTCCCACAGAGTCCAAAAGACTATTCTATACATCTGTGTCTCTTTTGCTGTCTTGCATACAGGGTTATCATTACCATCTTTCTAAATTCCATATATATGTGTTAGTATACTGTATTGGTGTTTTTCTTTCTGGCTTATTTCACTCTGTATAATCGGCTCCAGTTTCATCCACCTCATTAGAATGGATTCAAATGTCTTCTTTTTAATGGCTGAGTAATACTCCATTGTGTATATGTACCACAGCTTTCTTATCCATTCATCTGCTGATGGACATCTAGGTTGCTTCCATGTCCTGGCTATTATAAACAGTGCTGCGATGAACACTGAGGTACACGTGTCTCTTTCAATTCTGGTTTCCTCGGTGTGTACACCCAGCAGTGGGATTGCTGGGTCATAAGGCAGTTCAATTTCCAGTTTTTTAAGGAATCTCCACACTGTTCTCCATAGTGGCTGTACTAGTTTGCATTCCCACCAGCAGTGTAAGAGGGTTCCCTTTTCTCCACACCCTATCCAGCATTTATTGCTTGCACACTTTTGGACTGCAGCCATTCTGACTGGTGTGAAATGGTATCTCATTGTAGTCTTGATTTGCATTTCTCTGATAATGAGTGATGTTGAGCATCTTTTCATGTGTTTGTTAGCCATCCGTATGTCTTCTTTGGAGAAATGTCTACTTGGTTCTTTGGCCCATTTTTTGATTGGGTTATTTTTCTAAAATTGAGCTGCATAAGTTGCTTGTATATTTTTGAGATTAGTTGTCAGTTGCTTCATTTGCTATTATTTTCTCCCATTCTGAAGGCTGTCTTTTCACCTTGCTTATAGTTTCCTTTGTTGTGCAGAAGCTTTTAATTTTAATTAGATCCCATTTATTTTTGCTTTTATTTCCAGTATTCTGGGAGGTGGATCATAAAGGATCCTGCTGTGATTTATGTCGGAGAGTGTTTTGCCTATGTTCTCTTCTAGGAGTTTTATAGTTTCTGGTCTTATGTTTAGATCTTTAATCCATTTTGAGTTTATTTTTGTGAATGGTGTTAGAAAGTGTTCTAGTTTCATTCTTTTACAAGTGGTTGACCAGTTTTCCCAGCACCACTTGTTAAAGAGATTGTCTTTTCTTCATGGTATATTCTTGCCTCCTTTGTCAAAGATAAAGTGTCCATAGGTATGTGGATTTATCTCTGGGCTTTCTATTTTGTTCCATTGGTCTATATTTCTGTCTTTGTGCCAGTACCATACAGTCTTGATGACTGTGGCTTTGTAGTAGAGCCTGAAGTCATGCAGGTTGATTCCTCCTGTTCCATTCTTCTTTCTCAAGATTGCTTTGGCTAGTCGAGGTTTTTTGTATTTCCATACAAATTGTGAAATTATTTATTCTAGCTCTGTGAAAAATACCGCTGGTAGCTTGATAGAGATTGCACTGAATCTGTAGATTACTTTGGGTAGTATACTCATTTTCACTATACTGATTCTTCCGATCCATGTACATGGTATATTTCTCCATCTATTAGTGTCCTCTTTTATTTCTTTCACCAGTGTTTTATAGTTTTCTATATATAGGTCTTTAGTTTCTTTGAGGTGAAGCCGCTCAGTCGTGTCCGACTCTTTGCGACCCCATAGATTGTAGCCTACAAGGCTCCTCCATCCATGGGATTTTCCAGGCAAGAGTACTGGAGTGGATTGCCATTTCCTTCTCCAGAGGATTTTCCCAACCCAGGGATCGAACCTGGGCCTCCCACATTGTAGGCGTACGCTTTACTGGCTGAGCCACCAGGGAAGTCAATGTTTTATAGTTTTCTATATAAAGGTCTTTAGTTTCTTTAGGTAGATATATTCCTAAGTATTTTATTCTTTTCGTTGCAATGGTGAATGGAATTGTTTCCTTAATTTCTTTTCCTACTTTCTCATTATTAGTGTATAGGAATGCAAGTGATTTCTGTGTGTTGATTTTATATCCTGCAACTTTACTATATTCATTGATTAGCTCTAGTAATTTTCTGGTGGAGTCTTTAGGGTTTTCTATGTAGAGGATAATGTCATCTGCAAACAGTGAGAGTTTTACTTCTTTTTATTTCCATTTTTTAAAACAGTACTTTAGAACAAATTGTATGTGATAATAGCACATACAGTAGTCCCCCCCTTAGTCATGGGGGATATGTTCCAAGACCCTCAGGGTATGCCTGAAACTGGCAGATAGTACTGAACTCTATATATAGTATGTTTTTTTCCTGCACATACTGATGATAAAGTTTAATTTATCAATTAGGCATAGCAAGAGCAATAACCATATAGAAAAATTATAATAATATACTATAATAAAAATATGTGAATATGGCCTCTGTCTCAAAATATCTTACTGTACAAATTTAATTCCTTTGCCATATTTATCATGTATAGTGGCTATTAACTTTTGTAGTTTGAGATGCAACAGTAAACTAGAACTAATTTTTTTCCTACTTCACAATTACCTTCTTGCTGTAGATCTTAGCAATGTCAATATACAGGTGTTTTTCTTTATTAAATCAAGAATTTTCAACTTTTCACTTAAAGGAAACACTTTACAGCTTCCATTTGGCATAATCCAAATGAACAGAATGACTACTCTTGTGTTTTGGGGCCATTATTAAGTGAAATTAAGAGTTAGTTGAACAAAAGCACTGTAATACCATGATCGTCAACTTGATAACCAAGATGATACTAAGGGCAGGATACAGTGAACAAAGGGATGGTTCACGTCCAAGGCAGGACAGAGCAAGATGATGGGAGATTTCATCATGCTGCTCAGAACAGCATGCAATTCAAAAACTATGAATTGTGTATTTCTAGAATTATCCATTTAATACTTTCAGATCATAGCTGACCAAAAGTAACTGAAACCACAGAAAGGGAAACCACTGATGAAAGGGGACAACTGTATTAAAAATATGTATACAGTAATTATGGGCACATAATGCTCTGGTAGAATTTTATTTGTGGAATGGGGAAAAGTTATTTTTCCTAATGTCAAATTGTTTTTGAAAGAAACAAAGAAAATTTACATGTATATTTAGATGTATATATAAGGTACAAATTGATATGTGATAAATAACATAAAATATTCACTTAAAAGCTTTCCAGTCTACTTTGTGTATCTTATGTCAATATTTAAATTTAATAAATTTTTGTATCTATATAGCTTCTAAAATATTTTCTTAACAGGTGTTGCAATGGCTTCTATATATCTAAAACAGGAACTACTATTAAATACATTCATAGGATACAAAGTCAGAAATGGAAATATGGTCAAACTTAGTTATAAATAGTCTTTCATTTCTGTTTGGGAAAGGTAAAGAATGAGGAAATATGGATAACGCTAAATTTGAACCTTTGGTATTCTTGTAAAATCAATAAATTATTGTTAATATGTTTTTTGATTTGAGGTTTGTCCTAAAGCTTGAGTTCCTAGTGTTACTAATTCATTTATCCATAAGGATGAGAAATCCTTAGAGATGCTGTAAGCCCCACAGGGAATTCTGAAAGGTCAAGACTATTCCAACAAATAATCAAAAATATCATTTTAACACGGAAACAGGATGTAGGAATAAAATAACTTGCAAGGTGAAGTGAAGTCAAGTCAAGTCACTCAGTCATGTCCGACTCTTTGCGACTCCATGGACTGTAGCCTACCAGGTTCCTCTGTCCATGGGATTTTCCAGGCAATAGTACTGGAGTGGATTGCCATTTCCTTCTCCAGGGGATCTTCTCGACCCAGGGATCGAACCCGGGTCTTCTGCATTGTAGACAGACACTTTACCGCCTAGAAAATCATGTAATAAAAAGGCATCATTAAGACGTGATACTGATAGGAGACTATATAAAACTGGACTTGCCTTGCATCTTAAAATGGATAAGATAATAATATAAGTGACTCAGAAGTGACTGAGGAACAGGATATCTTGGGTAAATGAAAAAATCCTATAAATGTTAATGAAATAACATGAGCTTATTAGCTCCACAGATAATTGGGCTCTTCTCAAGAAATACAAAATATCTGAAATCATTAGGTTAGTCTGAGGAAAGAAATACAATATCTATACAAAAAATCTAACAGAATAGAAAAAAAAAGTTAACCCTTTTAAAAAAAAAGTCATCATTCATTTCTGCCTACTCTTGGGGTAAAAAATAGTAAGCCTTTTTACAAATCATATTTTCTGTCTCTATATCACTAGAGTATTCATTCAGTGTGATTATAATTTCAAAAATTGTTCCTCATAAGTTCAGGTTAGGGAGATGAACATAATGAGTTTATTACATGTCTGTGCATGGCTTATTCTTGCTCTATGGAAGCAGCACAAAGTGAGAGGATATTAGACATTTTTCCATGGAAATGTGATGAAGCAGAATCTTTGCTCTTACTCAACAAAAGGTAGGCAGTTCTCTTTGTTTATATTTCTGGAAGGCCTTCTGATCTTGAATTATTACTTAAGATGGAGCTAGTCTAAGACATGGTTATCCTAAGATTCAGTTAACCTTATTCAAGTTTTAAAGAGAGTTAAGAATAAGAATGTTATTCACAAATGACTGAAAATTTCAGTAGTAAACTAAAATGAAAAAGGAAACATATCCATTAAAAATACCCATAGACACAACAGTCTAAAGATGGTAATAAAATTAAATTGTTTAAAAGTGTCATCTCAAAGCTTTATTCTCTTACTAAAATGGTTTTCTTAAAGAATATCAATGTTTCTGAAAACAGAAGTATGGATAGAGTCTCCTTACATGTATGTATATGATTAACTGAAGAAACAAGATGAGAAAAAGTTGAACTGTGCTTTTCCTTTTAAACTGAAAACTAAACACAGAATATTTTCTTTATAATGGAACGCATTGTCTTTTGAGCAAAAATGTTACATTTTGATTTCCAAAGTGGTGTTTCAGAAATCTTCTCTGTATACGTGTTCTGCCACATACATAGCACAAGCTTTATAAGCAGATAAGCCAAGATAGAATTTTACCCTTGCCTTTTACTAGATTTGTACTTTTAGTTGTTGATCTCTCCAGAGGGAATTCCTACTTCTTTGAACCCTTCCACAAATTACATAACACAAGTCTAAATACATTAACAAGTTCCTCCTAACACTCCTGCTAAAATGTCCCACAGGTCCCCACGGTAAACCATTTTCCTTGTTCTGCAAGTATCAATCAACACAGCTTTGTTACAGGGATTGTATGGTATTCTCTGATGGTTTTCCCTTTAGTCATGTATGGATGTGAGAAAGTGAAGTGAAGTAGCTCAGTCGTGTCCGACTCTTTCCAACCCCGGGATGTGAGAGCTGGACTATAAAGAAAGCTGAGCACAAAAGAATTGATGCTTCTGAACTGTGGTGTTGGAGGAGACTCACAAGAGTCCTTTGGACTGCAAGGAGATCCAACCAGTCTATCCTAAAGGAAATCAGTCCTGAATATTCATTGGAAGGGCTGCTGCTGCAGCTGAAACTCCAATATTTTGGCCACCTGATGCAAAAAACTGACTCATTGGAAAAGACCCTGATGCTGGGAAAGATTGAAGGTGGGAGGAGAAGGGGATGACAGAGGATGAGATGGTTTGATGGCATCACCAACTGTATGGACATGAGTTTGAGCAAGTTCCAGGAGCTGGTGATGGACAGGGAAGCCTGGAGTGCTGCAGTCCATGGGGTCACAAAGAGTCAGACACGACTGAGCAACTGAACTGAACTGAACTGATCTTCTCTGATGGATGGGCATTAGTACCCTCCTGTCTGCTCTCAAAATAGTAAGCATAGTGATTCTATTAAGTCAGTTTCTGGAAAGCCTCTCTGCAAAGTGCCACAGTGGTTCCCCATCTCACTCATTTAAAGCCAGTGACCTTACAATGACCCTGTAAGGTCTTAATTGAATGGCATTCAAACTTGGTTTCATATTAAAAATCACATAGGGAGCTTTAAAATTGCTAATGCCTGGGTTGCACATCCAGTGACTGCAATGTTAATTGGCCATGGCATCTAGAGCTTTAGAAGCTCTCTAGATATTGGAATGGGCAAAAAGTTCATTCAGGTTTTTCCATGAGATGGTATGGAAAAACCCAAAGGAACTTTTGGCCAACCCAATACTTCTCAGGGCCTTCCTGGTGGCCCAGATGGTAAAGAAACTGGTTGCAATGCTGGCAAGATCATTCCCTGGGTAGGGAAGATGCCCTGGAGGAGGAAATGGCAACTCACTCTAATATTCTTGCTTAGAGAATCCTATGGACAGAGGAGCTTGGTGGGCTACAGTCCATAGGGTCACGGAGAAACTTTCAATTTCTTTCTTTCAATACTTCTCAAATGCAGTCAAGACTGAGAAGCACAGCTTTAGATATTAGTTTATTTCTCTGGCCTCATTTCCTATTATTTTTATCTTTTGTTAAAGGAAATCCTTTCTCTTTTTTTTAGAATTTTATTTATTTATTTATTTTTGGCTGTGATGGGTGTCCTGTTTTTGTATGGGCTTTTCTCTAGCTGTGCCAAGTGGGGTCTGCTCTCTAGTTGTGGTGCAAGGGATTCTCACTGAGGTGGCGTCTCTTGTTGCACAGATGGGCTCAAGAGTGCCCGGGCTTCTGTAGTTGGGGCCCATGGGTTCATCAGTTGCAGGTCCCAGGCTCTAGAGCACAAGTTCAATAGTTCTGGTGCACAGCCTTAGTTGCTTCAAGGAATGTGGGATCTTTCCTGATCAGAGATCAAACTTATATCTCCTGCACTGGCAGGCAGATTCTTTACCTGAGCTTCCAGGGAAGCCCTTACTTTTTTTCTTATAATCACTCTCTTCCAGCCAAACAGATCATTTGTTATTGCTCAAACTCACCAGATAGCCTCCTGTCTCAATCCCTTTGTTCTTGCTTTCTGCCTGAAAATCTTTTCTCTGAGATATTCTCAGTTTATTTCCCTTCCCTTCTCCAGTCTGCTTTAAATCGCCTTGTCCCTGAGAGCTACTATGATGATCCTATTTAAAATTGCAAAGTCCTCCCCTCCATCATTACCTGATTGCCTTTACACCACTCTATTTCTTACAATGTATACCCCTTCTAAAAGAGTGTGCACTCTGCTCATTTATCATAATTTCAGTCTCTCCTCTACTTGGAAGCAAGTTCCAAGAAGAGAGGGATATCTGTCTATTTTATTTACTGTGGGATCTATATGCCTGGCATAGACCAGACACTCAAAATGCACTTGTTAAAAGCATCAGTGGTGACCTTCCTTTTTCTAGAAATAATTTTTTTCTCATTTCTTATTTTCCCCCATATTCTTGATTCTATTACTGAGTTAGACATACTTAGTTGGGACCCCCTAATAAAAGCCCACTTATCAGTCCATCCACTCCTAAAAATTCACTCTTTTTTTTTTTAAACTAGGTTTCTCCTTTGTCAGAGTTCCCTAATTGTGTGTCTCTCTTTAGGTTCTATTTGACCCCTTTTTTTTTTCATCTTACTTATAATTATACTTAATTGCCTCTCAAAGGAGATGTAATTAAATATCATACTTCATCTGGAATGGAAAACCTCAAGTGGTGTCACCATGCCAGATTTTCAGTTAAAACACTGGCTCTTAGCCTATACTCTCTCCCCAGTAAATTCTATCCAATATCAAAGTTTCAATTACTTTATTATGCCAATAAAATTATTCAATAATTATTTCTTCAACTCACTGTCCTCTTGTTAATGCCAGAACTATCCAAACTACGGACAATAATGATTTCCTCCTTCAATCTTACCTCTCTGTCTTACTCACTCTATATCCTGTGATTCCAGATAAAAATACTGATAAACATTACATAAGACACCCATTTTCCATTCTACCAAAATTCAGGGACACCCCTGGCATCCAGTGGTTTAAGACTTCACCTTCCAATGCAGGAAAGACTAGACACAGACCTTATACCCTTCACAAAAATTAACTTCAAATGGATCATAGTCCTAAATGCAAAATGTAAAACTATAAAACTCCTAGAAGATAACTTAGAAGAAAATTTAAATGACCTTGTGTATGGCAAAGACTTTTTAGGTACAACACCAAAGCATAAGCTATGAAAGAATTAATTAATAAGCTAGACTTCATTAAAATTAAAATGTTCTGCTCTGCAAAAGACAATGTAACATACAGTATTTGTCTGTGTTTGACTTATAAGTCACAGGTATGTAATATACAGCACAGGGAATATAAAGTCGGTAATATTATAACTTTATATGGTGCATAATCTATAAAATATAGAAGTATATGTTGTATACCTGAAACTAATACTGTAAGTCAACTATACTTCAATTAAAATTTAAAAAGACAATGTCATGAAAAGAATGAGAAGACAAACCACAAACAGGGAGAAAATACTTACGAAAGACACAGCTGATAAAGGACTCTCATCCAAAATTTAAAAAATCTTAACACCCAACAATAAGAAAATAAACTACCTGATTAAAAAATAATCCAAAGACTTGACACCCCACCAAAGAAGATAAACAGCTGGCAAATAAGCATATGAAAAGATACTCCACATTTGTACATCATCAAGGAATTACAAATTGAAACAACATTGAGATACCACCATACACCTATTAAAATGATCAGAATCTGGAACACTGATGACAACAAATGCTGGTGAGACTGTGGAGCAACAGGAACATGCATTCATTGCTGGTGACTATATGAACTGGTACAGCCACTTTGGAACAGTTTGTCAGCTTCTTAGAAAATTAAACACAATCTTACATATAATCCAGTGATCGTGTTCCTTGGTATTTACCCCAAAAGGAACCAAAAATGTATGTCCACACAAAATCCTGCACATAGATGTTTATAGCTGCTTTCTTCATATGGAATATTGAACAATTAATCAGCACAAAAAAAGTAATGCACTTGAAAGCCACGAAAAAACCTTAAATGCATATTACTAAATAAAATAAGCCAATCAGAAATGGCTATAAAGCATATGATCCTGACTACCTGAGCTTACAGCAAAGGCGATAAACGCTGTGCACACAATGAACGGATCAGTGTTTGCCCATAGTTGGGAGCAGGTGAGGGATGGAGCAGCAGAGAACAGAGGATTTTTTAGGGCAGTGGAAATATCTTGCATGATACTGTAATGATGGATATATGTATTTATATATTTGTCAAACCCACAGAATGCACCACACCAAGAGTGAACCATGAGGTATACTGTGGACTTCGAACGATTATGATGTGTCAATGTAGGTTCATCAACTGTAAGAAATATCCCATCCTGGTGGATGATGCTGATAATGGTAAGGGTTATGCATGTATTGGGGGTAGGAGTTCTATAGAGACTTTCTGTACCTTCTTAGTCCTGCTGTGAATTTAAAATTGCTCTAAAATTTATTTTAATTTTAAAAATAGGCTAGTGCACTAAGGAAAAATTCTGGTATCTTAAGACTAGGGCCAATCAAAGAGTCAATCTATAACTTTCACTCTAACTCTTACATACTTCTCAGCAGAATTAGAATTATGGCTATATTAGTATAATATAGTCTCCCCACTAGACTGTAATCCCTAAGAAGGTAGGAACTACATGTGTCTTGTTCATCCTGTAAACAGCTGTTGAATCAAGTACAGTGCTTGATAAATATTTATTGAATGCATAAACTAACCCCGAGGACAGCAAGTGTTAAACGACACCTGCTTCCTACTATTATCCACCCTTTTCAGGCACTCTCCCAAAGTATCCACTCCTCTAGCCCAATATTACAACACTAACGTCCCAGGTAAAACCTTTCCCAGCTAATTTGTCTCACTCTACTTTTATCAACAATTAGATTACACCATGCAAACTGTGCTTCCAGCGAACTTCACCTGTGCTGTATGGAATTTTCAACTGAAGTCAAGAAATGTTTATTCTCAAACTTTTCATTAAACTTTCCCCACAAGCTTCTCATTTTAGAATCTGATTCATGCCTATCCTGCTGCTGCTGCTGCTGCTGCTAAGTCGCCTCAGTCGTGTCCGACTCTGTGCGACCCCATAGATGGCAGCCCACCAGGCTCCCCCATCCCTGAGAGTCTCAAGGCAAGAACACTGGAGTGGGTTGCCATTTCCTTCTCCAATGCATGAAAGTGAAAAGTGAAAGTGAAGTCGCTCAGTCATGTCTGACTCTTAGACCCCATGGACTGCAGACTACCAGGCTCCTCCATCCATGGGATTTTCCAGGCAAGAGTACTGGAGTAGGGTGCCATTGCCTTCTCCGCATGCCAATCCTAGTCCACCCTTATTGTCTATGAAGCAAAACCAGCTTTTTCTATTAGTTACATTTTTATGTATATTTTCATCTATTTTTAAATTTATTTTTAATTGAAGGATAATTGCTTTACAGTATTGTGTTGGTTTCTACCAACACAATATGAATCACAAACATCAACATGAATCAGCCATAGATTTACCCATGTGCCCACCCACTTGAACATCTCTCCCACCTCCCTCCACATCTACCCCTCTAGGTTGTTACCGAGACCGGTTTGAGTTCCCTGAGTCATACAGCAAATTCCCATTGGCTATCTATTTTACATATGGTGATGTATGTTTCCACATTACTCTCTCCATACCTCCCACCCTCTCCTTCCCGCCACCAGCTGTGTCTATAAGTCTGTTATCAATGTTTGTGTCTCCATTGCTGCTCTGCAAATAGGTTTATCAGTACCTGATGCTGGGAGGGATTGGAGGCAGGAGGAGAAGGGGATAACCGAGGATGAGATGGCTGGATGGCATCACAGACTCGATGGACATGAGTCTGAGTGAACTCCGGGAGATGGTGATGAACAGGGAGGCCTGGCGTGCTGCGATTCATGGGGTCGCAAAGACTCGGACACGACTGAGCAACTGAACTGAACTGAACTGAACCATCTTTCTAGATTCCATTCTAGGTTCTGGTCAGAATCTCCATACTCTTCTCCATAGTGGCTGTATCAATTTGCATTCCCACCAACAGTGCAAGAGGGTTCCCTTTTCTCCATACCCTCTCCCGCATTTATTGTTGGTAGATTTTTTGATGGTCATTCAGACTGGTAAGAGGTGATATCTCATTGTAGTTTTGATTTGCATTTCTCTAATAATGAGTGATATTATCTTTGCAAGTGTTTATTAGCCATCTGTATGTCTTCTTTGGATAAATGTCTGTTTAGGTCTCTTGCCCACATTTTTATTGGGCTGTTTTTCTGGTACCTATTTGTATGAGCTCCTTGTATACTCTTGAAGTTAATCCTTTGTCAGTCGTTTCATTTGTTATTATTTTTCCCCATTCTAAGGGTTGTCTTTTCACCTTACCTATAGTTTCCTTTGCTATGTAAAAGCTTGTATTAGGTCCCACTTGTTTATTTTTGCTTTTATTTCCATTACTGTGGGAGATGTGTCATGGAGGATCTTGCTGTGATTCACGTCATAGAGTGTTCTGCCCATGTTTCCCTCTGAGGTTTATAGTTTCTGGTCTTATATTTAGGTCTTTAATCCATTTTGAGTTTATCTTTGTGTGTGGGTTACAAAGTGTTCTAATTTCATTCTTTACCTGTAGCTGTCCAGTTTTCCCAGCAGCACTTACTGAAGAGATTATCTTTGCTTCATTGTATATTCTTACCTCCTTTGTCAAAAATAGGGTATCCATAGATGCATGGGTTTATCTCTGGGCTTTCTATATTGTTCCATTGGTCTTTGTTTCTGTTTTCATGTCAGTACCATCCTCTCTTGATGACTATAGCCTTGTAGTATATTATGAAGTCAGAAAAGTTGATTCCTCCAGCTCCATTCTTCTTTCTCAAGATTTCTTTGGCTATTCGGGGGTCTTTTGTCTTTCCATATTGTGAGATTTTTTGTTCTAGTTCTGTGAAACATTCCATTGGTAATTTGGTAAGGATTGCATTGAATCTGTAGATTACATTTGGTAGTATAGTTATTTTTACAATATTGATTCTTCCTAACCCAGGAACACGGAATCTCTCTCCATCTGTTTATGTCATCTTTGATTTCTTTCATCAGTGTTTTATAGTTCTCTGTATACAGCTCTTTTCTATCCTTAGGTAAGTTTATTCCTTGGTATTTTATTGTTACAATGGTAAATGGGATTGATTCTGTTAGGGGAAGCACACTGACTGAAACCACCCACCCTGGCCAGGCCCTTTAGTAACCATTCACATGAGTTGTTTTATGACAGTAGATCCTGGTACACGGAACTAATAAGCCACAACCAACCGTAAGAGTTCAGGAGAGGTCAAAAGGAGACATCACGTGTCCATCCACTTCCCAGAATCCCTCTTGCTAGCATCCATCTTGGCTGGACGATGCGTGTGCCACCAGGAAAGACTCTGAATTAGAATGATTGGCCAAAGACAACCCAGAAACTAACCCCATCACCATAAAACCTGAGACTGCGAGCCATGTGACAGAGCAGTTCTCCTGGGTTCCCTCACCCTATTGCTCTTCACCTGGGTGCCCTTCCCCAATAAAATCTCTTGCTTTGTCAGCACATGTGTCTCCTTGGACAATTCATTTCTGAGTGTTAGACAAGAGCCTAGTTTCGGGCCCTGGAAGGGGTCCCCCTTCCTGCAACAATTCCTTGATTTCTCTTTCTGATATTTCATTGTTGGGTATAGGAATACAAGTGATTTCTGTGTACTCATTCTGTATCCTGCCACTTTGTAAATTCAATGATTAGCTCTAGTAATTTTCTGAAGATATCTTTAGGGTTTTGTATATATAGTATCATGTCATCTGCAAACAGGGAGAGTTTTACTTCTTTTCCAATCTGGATTCCTTTTATTTCTTTCTCTTCTCTGATTGCCACAGCTAGGACTTCTAAAACTTTGTTGAATAATAGTAGTGAGAGTGGGCACCCTTGTCTTGTTCCTGATCTTACAGGGAATGCTTTCAGTTTTTCACCATTGAGAATAACATTTGCTGTGGGTTTATCATATATGGCCTTTATTATGTTGAGGTAGGTTCCTTTGATGCCCATTTTTTGAAGAGCTTTTAATCATAAATGGGTGTTGAATTCTGTCGAAAGCCTTTTCTGCATCTATTATCATATGGTTTTTATCTTTCAATTTGTTAATATGGTGTATCACATTGGTTGATTTGCATATATTTAAGAATGCTTGCATGCCTGTGATAAACCCAACATGATCATGGTATTGTAACCATTTTAATGTGTTGTTGAATTCTGTGTGCTACTCACAGCAGAGCAAATATATTAACATCTCTACATACTCCACACACATTTCTTTTAGTAGATATTAAGTACAACCACTGTTTATTATTATTATTAACCAGGTTACTGGCAATAGATTATCATGACTTCTTTTATGCACACATGTCTAGATTTTCTCACTAGATTGCTTTTCCTTAAAGTAAAAACTCCTTTCTGTGTCTACTATACAAACCTAACAAAGTGTTGGAAATGTTCAAATAGTCTTAAAATACAGCCACTGGAAATACCAACCTATTTTAATGCCTTTCTTATAAATGCCCATGGGGGTGAAAAGGTTTACATTCTTTGAGAACTTTACAAATTTAAGAACCCTGAACACTCAATGTGTGAATGAAAATCCCAAGATCCATTTTTCACCCCCACCTCTATCTCTACTGAACTAACTGCATGACCAAGACCATAGGAAGAGTGGTGACATTCATTGTGTGTGCCTTATTTTTCTTAGCTATAAATTATTTAATACTTATAAATTCATTTTAAACAATGTAAGGAACAAAATAAGTGCATGAGAAGTGTGTAACAGAATTTATATTATTATCATATCATATTTAAACCTATGTTTAAGTCTATACCCCAAAGAAAGGGGTTTCTATCAACGCTGGAAGAAAATGATAACATCACTATCTACAGTGGTAAAGTTCTTCAAGGCAAGGAGACAGGGACTGCTAAGCAAATCTATTGTTCAACAGGAGAGGATGATTAAATCCCCTTGTATTTCTCATCACAACCATCACTAACCTGAAAATAGAAACTAAATGGACAACTGTAGCAGGTGTGAAACTAAAGAGAAGGACTGAAGTAATTGGGGTATACAAGCAAAAATCATGCCACTTATACTTCTAGCTTATAATTTTCAGAGTGAAGAGGAACAATGATCATGCTGAAAAATAAAATCCAAGTGCTTCTTGATGAAAGTGAAAGAAGAGAGTGAAAAAGCTAGCTTAAAACTCAACCTTCAATAAACTAAGATCATGACATCTGGTCCCATCACTTCATGGCAAATAGATGGGGAAACAATGGAAACAGTGACAGACTATTTTCTTGAGTCCTAAAATCACTGCAGATGGTGACTGCAGCCATGAAATTAAAAGACACTTACTCCTTGGAGGAAAAGCTGTGACAAACCTAGACAGCATATTAAAAAGCAGAGACATTACCTTGCTGACAAAGGTCCGTATAGTCAAAGGTATGTTTTTTCCAGTAGTCATGTATGGATGTGAGTGTTGGACCATAAAGAAAGCTGAGCACTGAAGAATTGATGCTTTTGAACTGTGGTGGTGGAGAAGACTCTTGAACAGAGAGGATTCTTGAACAGAGAAGACTCTCTGCCTTGAACAGCAAGGAGATCCAACCCGGCAATCCTAAAGGAAATCAGTCCTGAACATTCATTGGAAGGGCTGATGCTGAAGCTCCAATACTTTGGCCACCTGATGCGAAGAACTGACTGATTGGAAAAGACCCTGATGCTGGGAGAGATTGAAGACTGGAGGAGAAGGGGATGACAGAGGATGAGATGGTTGGATGGCATCACCAACTCGATGGATGTGAGTTTGAGTAAGCTCCAGGAGTTGGTGATGGACAGGGAAGCCTGCCATGCTGCAGTCCATGGGGTTGCAAAAGTCAGACATGACTGAGCAACTAAACTGAACTGAGCTCAACACAATGATGCACACAGAATCTTTCCATAGATACTCTTAATAATGTAATTTATTGAAATTTAATCCTAAATAATCATAGAAAAAGACTTTCCTATTAAATACATAGATTCGCATTCTCAATAGAATTTTCAACTGAGAAAATTCACTGTCTACTGCATTACCTATTTTATTATTTTATCCCTACTGTCCTGAATTTCTCTAGTCTAACAACATAATTATCCACAGCAAAGACTGATCAAATCATCATGGGTTATTTCCCAGATTTTACTTGTGTACAGAAATAGTTTTCTTTTTTTTCCCTCTGTGATCAATGGCTCCACAAATGAGAATGAATGGATTTTTTTCCTCAACTTCTTAGTTTTATGTCCCAGAAATGATGAGCCTTCACAAGAAACAACTTCCCATTCTAGTCTTTTACAGTTACCTCTGTCTAGGGAGATTTTTTTTTTTTTTTTTTTTTGGACTGGAAAACAGTGTCTAAATCATGGAGGACAATATGAAGAGAAAGAGAACTCCGTTCAGTAAGAAAAAAAAATAGCAAGATCACCTTCTTTCTACAAAAACGTGTAGATTGATATACATTTAAGCAGGAGGGTAAATAGCAAATTCAGTCTTATTTGGAGACCATTTTTTCCCCTGGAAGTCAGGCCTATAGAAAACAGCATTAGACAGAAAATAGGAAATAGCTTATTTCCCCATCTTTCATTAAAATAAAAAGCAATTGGTGGTTATACAGAAAGGTACATTTTAGGAAGGCTTTAATTCTATAATTGAGTTTATATATGTTCAATCTAACGAAAAAAATACCTTCTCAAAAAACATTTTAGAATATAAGCAGTAAAAACAGAACCTTCATTAGATCTCTCTCACACACATACACAGAGACACAAACATACACACATTCTCAACAAATAGCAAAAGAAACATAGATATGGAAAATTCAAGCTTTCTCGTAATGCTGTTGTGTCATGAAAGAAATTTGTCTCACTGCAGAACACAAAAATTACTACTGGAAGGTAAAGCAAAGTGAATCAAAGTGTTAGTCACTCAGTCATGTCCGATTTTTTGAGACCTCATGGACTGTAGCCCATGAGGCTTCTCTGTCCATGGAGTTCTCCGGGCAAGAATACTGGAGTTGGTAGCCATTCCCTTCTCTTGGGCACCTTCCCAACCCACAGATCAAACCTGGGTCTGCTGCATTCAGGTAGATTCTTTACCATCTGAACCATCAGGGAAGCCCATTGGAAGATAAAACATTAGTAAAAATACATGGAGATGGCCTCCAAAGCATCAACACATAAAATCATGTAGCCTATACCTTACTATCAGCTGTAGAAATGCCAGTGTTTAATACATACATTTTTATATTTAGCAGACATAGTAGTTTGGGAAAAATAAACAGCCAGTATTTCAGTTTGAAAAGTCAAATCAGAAAAATAATAAATCTCTCTTTCCTTTTCTGCTCAACCTGCCTTGGCTTAGACTTTATTGAATTCAACCAAGTGCTGATGTACATGTTTTTTTTCCTGAGAACAGAGAAAAAAGTAGAAAATGAGAAACTGTGTAGATCTATTTTTAGAAAGAAAGCATATGCATTTTCTACTAACCAATTTTTAGACAGAAATACATTACAAGTGCTGAGAAAATGATGTTTGGGAATATTATAATACCTTTAAAACACAAAGAGTTGTTTAAAAAAATACAGGTTTTTTCATCTATCTGATAAACTATGTCTTTTACCAAAACTGGTTAAAAATTACATTTGCTAATATTTTCCTTAAAAATTCAAAGATATTTTAGAGACACAGAATACCTAAATCATAGTAAGTTTAACAACTCTTTTGAGGTAAATCATAATCATTCTTATTATAAAGAAAGACAACTCAAATTAGGTCCGAGATAGTTGTGAAAATTAGAATAAATTGCATTTAGATATTAATATTTGAAACCCTAGAGGAACAATGTTCCTTTTACAGAGAATTTATTTTTATGTGTAGAAATCTTGAGTGTGGTATCATCTCTTCCTCCTTACGTATCACTTTCTTTTTTTAAAGCAATTAAGCTTTCTATGATCATACAGTGGAAGTGAGAAATAGATTAAGGGCCTAGATCTGATAGATAGAGTGCCTGATGAACTATGGACAGAGGTCCGTGACACTGTACAGGAGACAGGGATCAAGACCATCCCCATGGAAAAGAAATGCAGAAAAGCAAAATGGCTGTCTGGGGAGGCCTTACAAATAGCTGTGAAAAGAAGACAGGCAAAAAGCAAAGGAGAAAAGGAAAGATATAAGCATCTGAATACAGAGTTCCAAAGAATAGAAAGGAGAGCTAAGAAAGCCTTCCTCAGCGATCAATGCAAAAAAATAGAGGAAAAGAACAGAATGGGAAAGACTAGCGATCTCTTCAAGAAAATTAGAGATACCAAGGGAACATTTCATGCAAAGATGGAATGGATAAGGACAGAAATGGTATGGACCTAACAGAAGCAGAAGATGTTAAGAAGAGGTAGCAAGAATACACAGAGCCCTGGATACAAAAAATATCTTCATGACCAAGATAATCACAATGGTGTGATCACACCTAGAGCCAGACATCCTGGAATGTGAAGTCAAGTGGGCCTTAGAAAGCATCACTACCAACAAAGCTAGTGGAGGTGATGGAATTCCAGTTGAGCTATTTCAAATCCTGAAAGATGATGCTGTGAAAGTGCTGCACTCAATATGCCAGCACATTTGGAAAACTCAGCAGTGGCCACAGGACTGGAAAAGGTCAATTTTCATTCCAACCCCAAAGAAAGGCAATGCCAAAGAATGCTCAAACTACCACACAATTGCACTCATCTCACACTGCTAGTAAACTAATGCTCAAAATTCTCCAAGCCAGGCTTCAGCAATACGTGAACCGTGAACCTCCTGATGTTCAAGCTGGTTTTAGAAAAGGCAGAGGAACCAGAGATCAAATTGCCAACATCTGCTGGATCATCGAAAAAGCAAGAGAGTTCCAGAAAAGCATCCATTTCTGCTTTATTGACTATGCCAAAGCCTTTGTGTGGATCACAATAAACTGTGGAAAATTCTGAAAGAGATGGGAATACCAGAGCACCTGACCTGCCTCTTGAGAAACCTATATGCAGGTCAGGAAGCAACAGTTAGAACTGGACATGGAACAACAGACTGGTTCCAAATAGGAAAAGGAGTATGTCAAGGCTGTATATTGTTACCCTGCTTATTTAACTTCTATGCAGAGTATATCATGAGAAATGCTGGGCTGGAAGAAGCACAAGCTGGAATCAAGATTGCCAGGAGAAATATCAATAACCTCAGATATGCAGATGACACCACCCTTATGGCAGAAAGTGAAGAGGAACTAAAAAGCCTCTTGAGGAAAGTGAAAGAGGAGAGTGAAAAAGTTGGCTTTAAGCTCAACATTCAGAAAACGAAGATCATGGCATCCGGTCCCATTACTTCATGGGAAATAGATGGGGAAACAGTGGAAACAGTGTCAGACTTTATCTTTTTGGGCTGCAAAATCACTTCAGATGGTGATTGCAGCCATGAAATTAAAAGAGGCTTACTCCTTGGAAGGAAAATTATGACCATCCTAGACAGCATATTCAAAAGCAGAGACATTACTTTGCCAACAAAGGTCTGTCTAGTCAAGGCTATGGTTTTTCCAGTGGTCATGTATGGATGTGAGAGTTGGACTGTGAAGAAAGCTGAGTGCCGAAGAATTGATGCTTTTGAACTGTGGTGTTGAAGAAGACTCTTGAGAGTCCCTTGGACTGCAAGGAGATCCAACCAGTCCATTCTGAAGGAGATCAGCCCTGGGATTTCTTTGGAAGGAATGATGCTAAAGCTGAAACTCCAGTACTTTGGCCACCTCATGTGAAGAGCTGACTCATTGGAAAAGACTGTGATGCAGGGAGGGATTGGGGGCAGGAGGAGAAGGGGACAACAGAAGTTGAGATGGCTGGATGGCATCACTGACTCAATGGACATGAGTTTGAGTGAACTCCGGAAGTTGGTGATGGACAAGGAGGGCTGGCATGCTGCAATCGGGTTGCAAAGAGTGGGACACAACTGAGAGACTGAACTGAACTGAAGCTTTCTATGGGAAAAATAACAAGTTAGTTCACTGCTAGACTGTCAGCCTAAAATCACTGTGCTTACTTCTCTTTTTTTCTGCAAAGAAGACAAAAGATGCCTGCTTGTACTCCAAATTCTTTACTGTGCCTTTACTTCATCTCAACTCACTGCTGGAATCTTTAATGTATTAATTCATAAAACTGGGTTGAAGAGTTAGCATTTGTATGACAAAACAGATTCATCAGGATAAAATCAGCCTTGCAGGGGTGGGGGGTGGGGCGGGCGGACAAGCAAAGACATAAAGACAAAGATTTTAGAGATATGGAGTTCGTTTGCTTATTTTTTAACTCAATTCACTATAATCATGGATCCAGTGCCACATAAAGATCCCAATCCTCTTTCTGTGTCTATAAATCTTTTAAATTCCTGAAACACACAATTGGAATGGAAAGAAATTTAGTATATTTTCAATTTATGAAATGTAATGTGATAAACAAAATAATTTCTAAAGGGAAAAGATTAAGGTTTCTCTCTTTCTTTTTTTTTTTTTAAGGACGTTAATGTTTTAAAACTTCCAGACAGAATTCCTAAGACACCATTTGACATCCTAGGGGCCTGAGAGCATGATTTCTCCAACAAAAGTAAATTCTTTCACTGGAGTCAAATTTCCTATTTCTCAAACTGATCAAGGAAGCAGCTTTTCATTTTTGGAAACTATCATTTTCAGTTTAATGATGAATTTGAAAGGACAGAAAGGTTGCAAAATGTGTGGTTAAGAATGTGTTCTGGGAACAGATTACCCACATGTAAGATGGCCTTCCACCAATTAGAAACTACACAACATTAGGAATGTGTGCCAATTATAATCACATTGTGTCCCAGCTCCAAATCTACCCTCTTTGCTCTGCTTTGAGATAACAGAGCTGGACTGTGCAAACATTTCTCTTTTCAATAGCTCATACAATGGTTGGCTTTCTTAGGAAAGAGCAAAGAATGCCACAAAGCATGGCAGAACAAGGAGCTTCCCTTTTTGGTTCCAGGGTACTTTTTTCTTGTTTTTGTTCTTAAACCATGACAACCAGCCTTATAACACAATGCAGTTAAGTCACCCTTCAGTGAGTTTTGCAGGCATCTTGGTGGATAATTTCTTCCTTGACTACTAAGCTGTTAACAAAATCTAGCCCACAGCATCCCAGCAAATTTCTCCAAATGGAAGAACACTGCCAAATACACCTTCAGGCCAACATTACCTAAAAACCAAAATCAGAAAAGGATGCCACAAGGGAAAAAAAGGGGGAGGGCAACATTCCTGATGAACAAAGATCTTTATCAAACACCTCAATAAAAATATTAGCAAACCAAATTCAAGAGTACCTTAAAAGGATCAAACACTAGGATCAAGAAGGATTCATTTCAGGAATGCAGGGATGCTTCGGTATTTACAAATGCAATACACCATGTAACAAAATGAAGCAAATATGATACATGTGAACAGAATGAAGGATAAAAAATCATATGATCATCTCCACAGACGCAGAAAAAGCACCTGACAAAATTCAACATCCATTTATGATAAAAACTCTCAACAAAGTGGGTATTAACAGAATGTAGGTCAACATAGGAAAAGCCATATATGACAAGCCCACAATCAACATCATAACTACGATGAAACCTGAACATTTTTCCTCTAAGATCAAGTACAGGACAAAGATGCCTACACTTATCATTTTTATTTAACAGTATTGGAAGACCTAGTCACAATATCTACCAAGAAAAATAAAATAAAGAGTATCAAAATCAGAAATAAAAAATAAAACTATTTGCAGATGACATGATTATAAAAGATTCCCCCAAAATCTGTAAGAACCAATCAATGAATTACTAAAGCTGCAGGATACAAAACCAATATACAAAAATCTATTGCCTTTCTATATATCAATAATGAACTATGAGAGATAAATTAAGAAAAGACTGACACTTAAAATTGCACCAAAAAAAAAAAAAAAAACCCACAAAGTATTTAGGAATCAATTTAACCAAGGGGATGAAAAACCTGGACACTAAAATCTATAAAATATTGATGAAAGAAATGGATGATGACACAAATAAATGGAACAATTTTCTATGCTCAATGAATTGTAAGAATTAATATTGTTATAATGTCCATGCTACCCCCCCTCCCCCGCCCACAAGGTAATCTACAGATTTAATGCAATTTCTAACAAAGTTTCAGGGGTATTTTTCACAAAAATAGAACAAACTATCCTAAAATTTTTATGGAATCACAAGAGACACCAAATATCCAAAGCAATCTTGAGAAAGAACAAAGACAGAGGCATCTCACACCCTGATTTCAAATTATATTACAAAGGTATCATGATTAAAACTATGTTATTGCCATACATGAAAATGAACATAGATCAATGGGACAGAATAGAGAGCCCAAAAGTAAACCCACCCATAGATAATTAATGTTCAATAAAGAAGGTAAAAATAAACAATGGGGAAAAGATAGTCTCTTCAATAAATGGTGCTGGGAACACTGGACTGTCACATAAAAATAAAACCAAAGTGGGCCACTCTCTTTACACCATACACAAAAATTACCTCAAAATAGATTAGAAACTTCAACATAAGACTGGAAACACAAAAGTTCTAGATGAAAACACAGGCAAGAAGTTCCATGACAAAAGTCTTTGCAACGCTTTTTCGATTTGACACCAGAAGCTGAGTCAACAAAAGCAAAAATAAACAAGCGGGATTACATCCAAAAGGTTCATCCCTGTTTCTGGTTCAGAGTTCCTAAAATCCTTGGAATTTCCTAAGTGTGCATGCATGCACGCAAAGTCACTCCAGTCCTTTCCAACCCTTTGCAACCCTATGGACTGTAGCTCACCCGGCTCCTCTGTCCATGGGATTCCCCAGGCAAGAATACTGGAGTGGGTTGCCATTCCCTTCTCCAAGGGATCTTCCCAACCCAAGGATCAAACGTGCATCTCCTGAGGTTCCTGCACTGCAGCTGGATTCTTTACTGCTAAGCCACTAGGGATTCCTAAGTATGGAGAATAACAAAGTTGTGTATTCTCATGTTAATTAGGAAATTTTGGAGTGAACCTAAGGATGGAGGCTGGTTGCCAATGGAACCAAATATGTGATTAGAAGTTGGAACTTCCAGTCCTACCCCTGACCACTGAGGAGAGGAGATAGGCTGGAGGTTGAATTGGCGGCCAATGATTTAATCAACCATGTTAATATCTATGTAATGAAGCCTTCGTAATAACCGAAAAGGATGGAGTCTGGAGAGTTTCTACGTTGGTGAACACGTGGAGGTGTTGAGAGAGTAGCACCTGGAGAGGACACAGAAGCTCCTCATCCTTTCCCCCTACACTGTGTCTCTTCCATCGAACTGTTGCTGAGTTAGATCTTTTTATAATAAATGGGTTATCTAGTAAGTAGAATGTTTCTTTGAGTTCTGTGAGCTGCCCTAGCAAATTAATCAAATCCAAGGAGGGAGTCCAAGAAACCTGATTTACAGCCAGCCAATTAATAACAACCTGGACCTGAGATCATCATCCAATGTACAGCAGAAGAAGGGAGGCAGTCTTGTAGGACTGAGCCTTAACCTGTAGAACTTAATGGCATCTCTGGGTAGACAGTGTCAGAACTGAGTCAAAAGTGTAGGACACTCAGATGGTGCCCTGAATTTATCTGAAGAAAACAAAAACACTAACTCAATAACATTTATGTGCCCCCTGTTCACTGCAGCATTACTACAATAATGAAGAAAATGTGGTACATGGACACAATGGAATAATATTCAGCCATAAAATACAAAGGAATCTTGTCATTTGTGACAACACAGATAGAACTTGAGGGCATTAGGCTAAGTAAAATAAGTCTGACAGAGAAAGACAAATACCATATGATTTCATTTGGAATCTAGAAAACGAACAGACAACAAAAACCCAAGGTCCTAGTTCAGGGAACAGATTGGTAATGGCCAGAGGCAGGGAATTGGGGATCAAAGGGTACAAACTTATAAGTCATGAGGATGTAATAATGTATAGCATGGTAATAATAATCAATAATATTACATTGTATATTTGAAAGTTGTTAAGTGAGTAAATTTTTAAAGTTAAGGGCAACAGAGATCCCTTATGCTACAACTAAGGTCCAGTACAGCCAAATAAATATTTTTTTTAATAAAAGTTCTCATTACAACAAAAAATTTTATAACTGTGCATGGTGATATAACTAGACTTATTTTCATGGTTATTTTGCCTTATATTCAAATATCAGAGCATTGTGTTGTATGTCTGAAATCAATATAATGTTATACATTAATCACACCTCAATAAAAACATTTTAAAAATAATAACAAAAAAATAAACATTAAGTAGCATGCACTTTACGTTCAGAGAGTAAATATGTACCCACAGATCTTAGTCAAGTGAGTCTGGACTCTCTCACTTACCACAGTTAGCTTCCTCTGCTCCATCTGGACAGTCAGATGTGAAATCATACACCCTGCTGGATGAAGTCCAGCCTGTGTCCTCATGTGGCACAAGTCCAGCTTCAAATTAAGAGATGGAGAGAATAAAACATCTTTTTCTCTTCCAACAAATAGATGGAATGTATAATTGTTTCATGAACAGTAGTTTTTAAATGGGCTAAAGATGGCAAGCATAGGCTCTCAATAAATCTCTGGCCATAAATATAACATAATTCACCGTAAGTAGGACTTGACAAGTCCCCTTCTACTCCCATCCCTAAACTCCTGCTTGGTAGAATAACACTAAAGTCCATGAAGGAGATCTTATAATTGCCTGCTGGATAAATTTGTACAAATGGTAAGAAAGTTTTTTTCCTTTGTGTAAAATCATTTCAGGAATCATTCACGTAAGTTTGGCCTAATGAGAATTATGCTGTAACCAACTGAGCTGGTGTGCCAATTGAAGCGCACATAAATGAGTTTTGAGTTAATTTATGAAGAGAATTCTCTGTAAGTGAGTTCAAGTATTCTCAGAGACTTCTACTAAGGTTAATTTTACTGATAATTTAAAACTTTTAACTACTTCTGCTTCCAAATATACCGCCCTCAATGTCAACTCTAATACCTTCCTACTATTCCAATTCTGGTGATGCAGCATTTAATTAGGAGAAGGAAAATGTTTAATTAATTAACAGAAATAAGGTAATTCCAGTTAACCCTCCAAAACTCATTAATCATTAAATCTGCTGCTTTGCATTCTGTAATGTCTATCAACCCCCACTCCCCCCCCCCCCCCCCGCCCCCTGCCTCTCACACACACTATACATGGCTTAGAATGGTTTATTGTAAATTCAGGACACATATTCTGAATAATGTAAAAGCATGTTAACACAATACAGTTAGGACATAGAATATACAGCCTCACCGATGAAAGATGCCTTTAATAAAGGATCTTTAATGAAAAGTTCTTTAACTGAGATCTCAATTTAAAATTGTTTCTCCTATATCATCCTTGATTAATGCATTTAGCTCCTATTAAGAATGCAACTTCTCTCACTAAATATGTCAAATAAGAAAACGTAACTTCAGAATGTATGACATGCCTGATGTCCACATGCAATTATTTTTCATGTAAAGAGATTAATAAAATGAAGTGTGACAATTTTCAGAAACATTTTTAATTTTTATTTTTGTTTCTTAAGTGAGACCTGAGGAAAGGGGTGGTCAGAGAGAAACATCAACCAGTGTTAAAATAACAAAGTAACTGCAGACACAATATATACCCATTTCAACGTGCTCTCACAAAGACCCCATGGACTATAGACCCCCAGGCTCCTCTGTCCATGACATTTCCCAGACAGGAATACTGGAGTGGATTGCCATTTCCTTCTCTAGGGGGATCTTCCCCACCCAGGGATCAAACCTGAGTCTCCTGCATTGGCAGGTGAATTCTTCACCACTGAGGCATCAGGGAAGCCCGTATATTACGGAGAAGTTTTCAAAAATGCCTATTCTATTATTTGGGATCCATTTTTATGACAGCATATCTTTCTCTCAATTGAAATTCTCTACAAAATATGTAGTCAAAGAATTAGTCAAACTCCATCTGTTTCTTGAAAAGGTTGTTTTGAATTTAAACACATAATTTTAGGGTCAAGTTTGAAATTCTTCTTTGGCCTTAAGTCACTTTTCCAAACAATACTTTTTTTGAACTCCCGAGTGATTCTGAAACATGAATTTAATTACATATTCACTTGAAGTATCAAACAATATTAAAATACAATTTATTTTTAGAGAGGTATTTTAAAACATGCAAAATATTTAAAATTCTTTCATAACTATTATAATTAAATAATCTGTATGTGACAATTTTGCCACAAGTGTACAATGTTATTTTGGATAGCCTTGGGCCTAGACTGTGATAGATCATATTTTTACCTTTTTTTTTTTTTAAAAAAAAAGAAATGTTTTAGTTTTCATGGACATGTGACATAACCCACATCCTGGTATTAATGAACTATATTAATGAAGGATTCTAATATATTTTATATTTTGAAGGACTTTTCTGATGGTCTAGTGGTTAAGAGTTTGCCTTACCATGCAGGGGTGAGGGTTTCATCCCTGGTCAGGAAGCTAAGATCACACATGCCTTGCGGCCAAGAACCAAAACAGAAAAATATTGTAACAAATTCAAAAAAGATTTTTTAAATGGTCCATATCAAAAACTTAAAATGTATACATATATGTTTATATTTTGATATCAAAGAAAACCATTTCAATGTTCAAAATTGCAAAAACCATAAGAAAAAAAAGAAAAAACTTACCTTTGCTTTGCACACTAGTACCTGAAAGTGTCTTATATGAAATTTCACATTCCTGGGATACATTGATGTCATCTAAAGCAACAGTAGCATTTGATGATAAAACTGTAGCTTCCAAAATTAACTAAAATTACAGAAAGATAAATTATTAGAAATATACTATAAACATTTAAAAAAAATTTCTAGGCCCAAGATGGAGCCATTCCTGCCCTGGGTGCCATTACAGCAAATCAAAACTTAAGTAACTGTCATACCTTTAAATGCTCCTCTTGACCAGAAACAGTAAATTCAGTCAGTCAGTATCCAAACTTCTAGCCAACTCTGGGCTCTATATTTCCTTATTTCTTCTCAACCCAAACAAGGTTGACTATGAGGCCTCAACCAACTGAATATTTTCTGTTTTATCTCTTCCTCATTTTTTATTCTTTACCCTATAAAGCTTCTTGCCTTCCACCCCATTTTGTATTTCTTCAAATTAGAGACTGTTTCTTGAAGTGTTGAGTAAACCTTGTTTGTACCCCCTAAACTATCTTCCTTAATCATTTTTTAACAAAAGTAAATGTATTACAATCATATTTCTTTCTGTAGAGAAGCTTATTTGCATATGTCCCAATCTTCCAACCTAATTTTAGAAAATTGTTTTGATCAGAAAATTCAAATTAGGAATTTATAAAGTCATAACTGCTTTGACAGCACCTTATGCAACCTTAATATCCTAGGTAACCTTGTTTCAATTAGAAGTTGCAACATTCATCACAACTGAAGGGCCACCTTCCCACTGGAGCCATTAAGAGTTATAAGCATTTAAAATGAGCTCTTTGGGGTAATCAACTGCGTGGTTTACAACTCAATTTAATTGAGATATGAGTTCATTTGTAATGTGTCTGCTGAAGGCAATGATTCATTTACATATCAGAATATTTAAACACTTATATAGATTATATATACATTTATGGAAACCTACTTAAGCAAAAAACCACTTACAATGTTTAATAACATTCATATGCTAAAGCACTTGGAGGCATCTACTTAAGTTTAATTTATTCTAACTTTCTAAACAATGACTAATATAATTTGTTTTCTTTCTTGTTAATCACTCACATTATGTTGTTATTTAAAAAAAGAAGAAGAAAGAAAGAAAAAAAAAATATGTGCAGAGTCTTAACAACACATAGCAGGATCACTAGTCCAGGCTAGCAAGTGGCTAGTAAGTGCCTCTCCATGTTATCAGGGAGGATCTCTGAGCTCAAAGACCTTAAAATTAACTTGGTAAGACACATTGACACCTAAACTATACCATAAGTACTATATAAGAAATATGCATAAGATACTAAGAGAATCAAAGAAAAGCACTTCATTACTTCTGCCAAGAACGTGAGAGAGAATTCAGAAAAAAGTTTCAGCATAGAGGTAATACTAAACTTCAGCTTTAGGTCATCTATACCTTTGCCTGCTTTCCTCTATATAATTAAATTCAAGACTATGTGATGAACAGTTACAGTTTGATCTGGATTAATTAAAATCCTCCAATTTTAAGTAGAGAAAAATGTTATAATTCCTCTAAAAATATATATCTCATATCTGTAAATAATTTCACCTGATTGTGCCAAAATCTTCACTGTTTCTATTTTGTATTACTTGCTTTAAACCAAGCTGATCTTTCGTCACTGAAGGCAGTTCCCCCTGAGAACTACAGTATCAGTTAATAATCACTGTGTGAGCCAAAGGTTGCTCAGAAGAGATGCTTCAACCATGCAAAAAGGCAGAGAGAAAAACCTAATTTTAAGAAGATTCTGAAGGTAACTTGAGAACTAAAATTTCTAATTATATGTAGATATCTTTCCTTCTAAAACTATTTTTTAGGATCTTGCCGAGTTTTGTTATATTCAATTATATTATATTACCCCCTGAGTGAGCAGAATCAATTCTTGTTTTCGCTTTCAGGAAGCACGGCAATGGTAAATATTGTTTACAGTCAAGTGATTACTTTTTACATCTGCAAAACTGAGAGAAGATTTTCCAGAGAAATATTCAACTAGAATATTTAAATTTTGGTTGATATCTTGTTTTAAACAAAGGATAATGAGAATGAATAAATATGAATCTAAGGGGAAACGGAGACTATGGGAATATGGTAAGAAAAAATAAAGAAAAACTGGACTACAGTAATTTTTAAATAATGACAGTGGTGTTAAAAATAAGATCAACAGCAAACTTTTACTAAAGAGCTTGGATGCTTTTTTTTTTTTTTTTTAACATGCCAGGCCTGGAGTAAGCTAAATAAGTTAAAATATATTCACTGATTTTAACCCTGTGAAGACAGTGCTATTTTCATCCACATTATAAAGCAAAGGAAACAGAGCTTAGAGAGCCGAAGTTATTGGTTGAAGGTCACATTTTGAGTAAGAAAAATGTGTAACCTGAGCCATGGATGATTATGCTGAACATCATCACTACCATGAAATAAGAGATAACTGGTCTTCAGAGGTGCTGGAGGACAGAACTACCTGGCAAAAGAAGATTTAATGAAGCCCTGGACTAAGAAGGCCAAGGACATAGCAACATTACAGAGACCAGACCAGCTTTTACTTTGCATTATAAATCTTACCCTTCACTGAATCCTCAAATAACGTCAGGAAATTGTTATTGATTTATACCATCAACACTGATCAAAAGTGAAAATTATTGTAGAAAATTCCACAAAATGGTCATCTTAAAATAAAATTTAAATATGACATGATTATGTTTTAGTAGCAAACTCAAAGACAACAGATCAACCTGAAATCAATAAACAGTATTCAGAAAAAGTACCACTTCTAGACATGAAATTAAGAAGAGTTAGGAAACAAATTGCAAATTAAGTGAATATATTTGTGTAAAAAGCTGAATATTTAAAATGAGCAGGAACAGTTAAAACAGATCGGAAAAAAAAAATGCTATCAATGTGCACTCTGTGACTTATGTTCTTCCAATAAAAACTTCAAAGGCAATGGAGAGAATATTAAAATGCTAATTTGCTGTTCTTGCAAAATAAACAGTAAGCCAAATCCATTTCTACTAGAAGACTGAAAGCCCTACCTAACCCAGGCACTGATTTCCTAAAGAAATCAGAGCAATTTATATTCTGTTGCGATGTGTACAAGAGACATAAAAGGACCACACTGAATCTGAATGTCATGGCTACAAGAGAATGGAGAGGTCACATAGTCCCAGGTCTTTCTCCTTTCCAATGTTTGGATTAGATAACTCTGTACAAATATATGCTTAGCCGCATTAAACTGATGGTCAGGCAATGAAGAAGGTCACCCTTAAATACTTCAGTCCACTAAATTTAAAGTGCCAAAGGAGCCTGTTTCCAAGAAGATAAACTTTAAATATTTGAATATGTAAGAGCTAGATTGACTCTTTGTAGGTATAACATCTTTTCTGTTTGCTGTTGACCAAAGAATGAAGTAGAACTACATCTAGCTAGACTCCTCACGCATATTTCTGTAACTTTGAAAATACACTTAGAAAAATCAGGTTAAAAACAACATAATTTTAGCATTTTTGTTTCTTGTAGAGGATAAGAAATGGAGTAGAAAAGGGTACCAAGAAGATAAAAGCTGTGTTTTTAGAAACAAACATATCAACATTACAAGCAAACAAAAATGTTCATATTAATTCATTCTGAAGTTTAAGTACATGGGTGTTTGCCTTTCTGTGTACTTTCTACTTGTTTGAAAGGTTTAATAATGTACCTAAACAATATCAATGTATTCAATAAAAACACGTTATATATGTGTACGACTGTGTATTTATCTATCTTATAAAATGTGTATAAAATCTGCACTGATTCACACTAGGATGTTAACACAGACCCCAGTTCCTTACCCACAGTCTTTGAGTCCAACTAGGATTTGAAATCTGAATAGTTCAGAGTTGTGGATGTTCATCTTAAATCTATCATGATGCCCTCAGAGAGACCGAGGGCAGCTCTCTATTATCAAACCCATCACTAAATGAACTGCTTAACACTGGTTCATGTCAGGTTAAATTTTGCCTCTAAATTTGTTTTTCAAAAGCTTATTGCTTTCCAAATTTTGACTTTCTAAATTGCTGCTTAGAGACCATGGACCTATAATAGCCTTTTGAAAAGTGAAATCTGAGAAAACAGTTTTTATTTTTCTTTTCACTGACTATAGTTTCTAAAACAAGCCTTTACTACAGCCAAGTAACAGGATTACATAAGACGGAACAGAGGCACAGGCTCTTTGCCCCGTACCTTCTCAGGGGCAAATTAAACACAGCTGAGGCTTAAAGCAAGAACCCAGGGCCATTCACTCCCCTCCAAAGCCAGAACAATTAAGAAGAGCCTGGAACTTCCCTAGTGGTCCAGTGGTTAAGACTCTGTGCTTCCAGGGCAGGGGGCGCAGGTTTGATCCCCGGTTGGGAAACTAAGATCTCATATGCCGCACAGTGCGACCAAAAATATACTAAAAAGAAAAAAAAAAGAAAAGAGGTTGATTGGTGCTGACTGGGAGCCCTCGGGTTAGGAGAGAGAAAAACCAACACAGGATGCTGATTCACCACAGAGGGGAGCGAAGGAAAACAGAGAGCACAAGAGTGCGGCTGTTTGCCAAATTACAAAATCTCCCCAAACCCTGATCAGTCCACAAACTAGTTAATATGTCCCCAGATAATAAAGAGCAACCTCAATTTTCACTGCAAAACAAAGACAAAAGAAGAAATATTAAATTAAAAAAAACACCTATACTATGCTAAAACTCTTCAATAATAAGTGACAGGTTAATGAAGCCCAGAAAGAACAGTATGACTTTCAACTTCTAATATTTCTCAGAGTCAATTTCAACAAAGGACATTCTGGTTTTTGTATTTTGTTTTTTATTAAGATTTTAGAGCATCTTTAGGGACAGTTTTAGAGCACAGTTGAGAGGAAGGTACAGAGGGTTCCCACACACCTCCTGCCCCCAAGCATCCACGGCCTCCTCCATCATCATCACCCCCAATCAGAGGGGGGCATTTGTTACAACTGAGGAGATAACAGTGATATATCATAGTCACTCATGATAAGATGGTTTCCCCAAAGGTTGAGTCCTGGATTCTCTAGCAGTTGGTTGTTCTCTGGGTGGGGCTGTTTATTCTGAGGTGAAGTATTATTTTAAACTTAATTTATTTCTTGGCTGCACTGCCTCTTCATTGCTGCATACAGGCTTTTGCTACTTATGAAGAGCGGGGGCTAATCTCTACTTGCCGTGTGCAGGCTTCTCTTTGCATTGGCTTCTCTTGTTGTGGAGCACAGGCTTTAGGTGCCCTGTGGCCAGTGGAATGTTAGTTCCTGGACCAAGAATCAAACCCATGTCCCCTGCATTGGCAGGCAGATTCTTAACCACTGGACCACAAGGGAAGTCCTTATTTTAAATATATCCCTGAAGGTTCTAAAGGCATCTTCTCCAAAATAGTTCGTTCTCCCTGTTTGACTTATGTATTTGCCTCAGTTAGGAAGTGAGTAGCAGATGAGGTGTGCTATTTTTCAGAGGCTTCGAACACCCCAACAATCTTACCTCCATGCACCCATTTATAGCGAAAAATCCAAAAGCATGGAAGGATAAAGCAATTTCCCTCTGACTACATACCAGCGTTTGAACCTCAGGCTAAAGAGCCCATGTTCATAGCTACCGTTTTAGCTACATTTTCTTTAATACTCAGCTTCCCCAATACTGCTTTTATTGTCACTGTGGTTTTCACAGGTTGGGACATCTGAAGCTCAAAAGTATAATGTATACAGTCACTTAGCAACCCTTGGGTTAAGCAGAGACGGGAACTCAGACCATCTGACTGATGGCAGTGTGTGTTCCTCTGATTCCACCATCCAATCTAGTTACTAAACTAGCTCTTTCCAAACATCATCCAGAAGAGAGTCATGTCCAGAAGGGTGGAAGCTGGGGCGCTCATTTGATAAGCTACAGTTTCCTTCTTTCACTATTTAGCCAAGAAAATGACATAAAAGTGTGATAAAAATTGTCAGTATTAATGGACAGCAAATAGGAGTGCAGCTCAGATTTTTTTCACTTTTACCTTATGTACTCCGCCATCCTTATTTAAGAAAAATATTTTCCCATTACATTTCTCTTCTCTCTGCCATCCTGTTCAATCCTTACCTCCACTTTTGCTCTGCTTCCACAAGTTAAGTCGTGAGTACTTAGTTAAGATAACTTCTCTACTTATCCCTGACTGTGAATATGCTTGCTTTATTAATATCAGATAAACTTATGGGACATACGTGTTCTACTGTTGTCTGGGAAGATCAGCATTAAATAAGCATCTTCTTCTGAGTTGTATTCATCTCTTACATGCTTACCTGAAAAGGGAGAGTAGATTCTCCAGCCTTTGCAATGAGATTGATTTTTGCTTGTCGCCATTGAGATTCAGAGATTCCGATTAGATCACTGTGCTTCTGCAAATCGCCATTCAGAGATGTTCTTGTAAAAAGTGAGAGACGTGAATGCTGAGACAAACGATACCAAAACTGCACCTGGTGAAAAGTGTGTTTGAGTGATATAAATATTCCATTTACTTATGCCCAGTAGATCTTCTATAATTAAAAATACCCAAAATTACTTTGGTGTTCAATATCATCTTCTTAATTCTCCTCCAAATATGTAGACCCAGAAAATGCTAAGTACATCTTCTGCCAGCCTTTGTGGTCCCTCCTTAAGAAGAGGCTCAAGGCAGTTACATTAACTGGTATTTTAAATACATGCTATAGAGCTGTCTAAAGACATGGGACACCAGCATCCTGCTCAGACAAGTATGAGGACAAATATTTGTCTACATCATTAGGGAACAATTTTAGGACCCTTTTCTCTTGCTTTCTTGCTTCTTATGAATATAGGAAGACACATGTTCTATATCTGACTCAAATTACAAAATCACATACTACTATTCTCTTTGATGTCTTCAAAATTTTCTCAAGTAAAAGAAGACTGCAAGGAATACTTTTTCATTAATTCCTCTTTGTTGTGACATTAGAGAAAACCTTGGGAGATCACATAGTACTGTTTATCAATAATTTAATCTAACTAGAAAATATTCTTTTTGTGGTTAGGGAGCCTAGATTTGATCATTTTGTTTCCTACTCATCATCAATGGTGACACAATCTAAAGGACTGACAGGTTAACGAGGCAGTGGAGAAAACAGAGAGGATTATTTTAGGTGCTGACAGCTGCAGCTATAACATAGAATTCAGCACTATCATTACTCAACCAATATTTACTGACCATTTACTAAGGACTGGACACAAGGCAAGTTGAAAATTAATTGCCTCAGTGGTTGGATGATATAATACAAAATATATCATGGAAAAAAAAACCCACAAAACCAAGTTCAGACACAACAGCAATTTTTTCTTCCTCTCATTATGCCATAGAGTTCTAATGCTTCATGTTTCAAAGACAGAGCATTGTTCAGAGATGAGGCTCCTGAGAAATGAAATCATTCTCTTTTGACTCAAAGTGACTCCTTTTCAGTTTCACTACATTTTAAATTCCTGCTTTTTTTTTCCTCCCCTTAATCATTGGACTTTTACCTTGCTGCATGGACAGACGTTATTACATGCATTATTTATTTATTTATTATCCCATTTATGTCATTGTGGGTACCAATTTCAGTGGAGATGAAAGTTGAAAAAAATGTGTAATGTCTTCTAAAAAACCATTTGAAACATCAAGCATTCTCTGTTTCAATGTGGTACACATTTTTTTCAGTGTCTACCGAATTGCCATCACTTGGTCAAAGCACTCTTTCTGATCATCCATTTCATATCAGATTTTACCATCAAGTTCACCTACACTCAGTTCTTGAGGCAAGCCAAGAAACAGTCAAATGGAAGTGTTTAATTAAATTCTGTGAAAAGAGAGGCTGTACGGTCCCCTACCACAATTAAATTTTAGATCCCTGCTATAGTTTCAGCATGTTCCAACTTTGTAAATATTCAAAACAGAGCTTTAAACCTAGTTGAAGAGTTGTGCATGCCGCATCAGAATTTCAAGCTGTCAAATTGTCTCTCAGTACATTACCTGTGCGAAGTTAATAATGCATTAAGAGTAAATGCCAATGGGATCCATATTCAGTTGGATAAGAGCTTAGAACTTCACATTTAATTTACTTTTTAAAAAGTGAATTGGCATTACAGAGATTTGAGGAGAATTCTTTAGTTTGGTATAGACCAAGAAACCTCCCAGAGTCTCCAAATTTAATACTGGTCAGGGTAAAAATACTGTACAAGAGTTAATACAGCTATGACTTCAGACAGGCACATAGTCAACATCTGTGGTTCCCACTGTAATACACATTAGTAGTGTAACATTATGTCATGAACTCAAAATCACAATGCACCTTGTTAATTCCTCATAGAACCAACTAGGGCAATTTGCATTTAGTAGGTAGTCATTTAATAGGTACTAAAGAAAAGAAGTAAGTTTGAGTAAGACTATGAGCATTAGTGGTAAAGTAAATGTTTATAGGACTTCCCTGGTGGTACAGTGGATAAGAATCCCCCTGCCAATGCAGAGGACACAGGTTAGACTCCTAGTCCAGGAAAATTCCACATGCCATGGAGCAACTAAGCCCATACACTACTATGACTAAAGCCCGTTGTGCCTGGAGTCTGTACTCCACAAGAGAAGCCACCACAATGAGAAGCCTGCACACCACCACCCAGAGTAGCCTCTACTCGCCACAACTAGAGAAAGCTCCCGCAAAGCAAGCAAGACCCAGCACAGCCAAAAATAAATAAATATAAATAAATGTCTAAAAACCTTCAGAGAGAGTGATAGAGAGAGAACCCCCCCTGCCATGTATCGTAAAATGTACAAGGAATCAGGTGTCCTTAGGGACCTCAAAGTTTTATGGGAGAGAATGAAAAGGAACAATTAAGCATATAATGGCAAGCATATGAAAACAGTGTGGCTATTTACATGTCAATGAATTCAACAAAATGAAAAATTCACTCTCTCCGTTATCATCACATTTTAAATGCTCAATAGCTATTTGTAGCTAGTGACTTCCACAGTGGATGCAGAAGACAATTTTCATCACAGAAAATTCTATTAAAAAGAACTATCAAGCATGTATATTAAAATCATGTTGTTTTTATTGTTTAGTCACTAAGTCATGTCTGAATCTTTGTAGCCCCATTGACTGCAGCCCATTGGGCTCCTCTCTCCATGGGATTTCTAAGGCAAAAATACTAGAGTGGGTTGCCATTTCCTACCCCAAGGGATCTTCCTAACCCAATGTTTAAACCAACATCTCTTGCACTAGCAGGTGGATTCTTTACCACTGCGTTACCAGGGAAAGTGAAAGTGAAAATCGCTCAGTCATGTCCGACTCTTTGCAACCCCATGGACTGTAGACCACCAGGCACCTCCATCCATGGGATTCTCCAGGCAAGAATACTGGAGTGGGTTGCCATTTCCTTCTCCAGGAGATCTTCCTGACCCAGGGATCAAACTCTGGTCTCCCACATTGCAGGCAAACGCTTTAACCTCTGAGCCAACAGGGAAGCCCATATTAAAATGATAACAACCATTTAAAATGTATTTATTAATTATCATTTAAAGGAGACTACTATCTTGATTTATGTCTGATTCACTAAAAAGCAGGGATATAGGGACTTCCCTGGTGGTTCAGTGGTTAAGACTCTAAGACTCTGTGCTCCCAATGCAAGGGGCAAGAGTCTGATCTCTGGTCAGGGAACTAAGACCCGGTGTGCCCCACTGCCAAAAAAAAAAAAAAAAGCAGTTATATAAAATGTTAATATTAAAGGCTTGCTTTTATTTCTTCTGGGTTTTCAGTAAGTTGTATAGCCACAGCTTGGATTGTATGTACAGGGTGACTATGCAAGACACTGAATCAGTTTATTCAAGAGAATTTCATGTGGTTTAAAAAGCTTTCAACAAAGCAATTCCTTTAATTGCAAATGGGAGAGAAAAGAAATGAAGCTCAAATTAGTTTACTGTTTTTAATTGTATTCTCTGATTTTATATTATTTGTATATATTTTTTAAAATACTGAATCATTCATTTTACTATAGAAAGAAAAGACATCTTATCGAGTGACTTATACTATTAGTTACTGAGCGCAGGCTGAATAACTAAACTTGCTATTCTGTTTCTGCAGGGCCCTGTGATATTCCCAGAGGAAAGGCCAGTCTCTACTAAAGAATATGATTAGGAACAACTAGGAATTACTTATTAGTAACAGATATAACAGGACATTATTTAGAAGCTTAAAATAATGTTTTCCTTGTTTCTCTTTGCTATTTCATTTGATTTGGGTTTGTCTCCAATCGGAACTCTACTCTTCGGATTTTCTGCTTTTTTCCTCAACTTTCTTATGCTCTTGACTCCTTTTGCTTCCCTATGAGGGAGCTTATTGGTCAAATCTTCATGTCTTTTCTCATTTTCTCCAAATGCTCAGTTATCTCTGATTTCTCAGCCACAAACATCAACCCCTGTCTGGTGTTTCCAACACCTGTTGTATCTTCAAGATCCAGAATAAGACAAAAAAATAAAACATGTATACACCAAAAAAAAAAAGAGAAAGAAACAAGATATCCGTAACTCCTCAAAATTCAGCTGGGAATAAGTCTATGTAGTAGAGGGGGAGCATTCATCTCTCTCTCTCTCATACATCCCCCTTTATCATTACCAGAATACTAGAGTACAAGAAATCTGGAGTGGGTTGCCATCCCCTTCTCCAGGGGATCTTCCTGACCCGGGGATTGAACCCAGGTCTACTGTATCACAGGCAGTGCATAGAGACCTGGGTTCAATCCCTGGGTTGGGAAGATCCCCTGGAGAAGGGCATAGCAACCCACTTCAGTATTCTTGCCTGGAGAATCTTATGGACAGAGGAGCCTGGTGGGCTACTGTCCATAGAGTTGCAGAGAGTCGGACATGACTAAGTGACTAACACTACTACCACTATAGTGATTCTTGTGACTCCGAGTCATAATCATGCGTTTGATCGACTTTTTTATCTGAATGAGCTTAAGTGGAAGTTTGCAGTCTTCAGTGAAATATAATCTTTTCTCATCTAAATGATTAATCTGGGTATGTTTTAACCATGTCCAATAAGAAAGAATATCTGCTCAACCTTTCCTCAAAATCCATTGCTTCCTCTAGAATACCTAACACATATGCATGCATGCAAAGTCGCTTCAGCTGTGTCCAATTCTGGGTGTTCCGAAGGGCTGCAGACTGCCAGGCTCCTCTGTCCATGGGACTCTCCAGGCAAGAATACATGGCAACCCACTCTAGCTCAACCCAGGGAACAAACCCCAGTCTTCTACATCTAACCTGCACTGGCAGGCAGGTTCTTTACCACCAGTGCCACTGGGGAAGCTCAGGATCTCTAACATGATCTAACACTATCTTTGGAGTAAAGAAAACAGAGAACAAATCATGACTGCACCATTTCAAGCCCCACCACGAATTTCCTAAATTTCTCTCCAATAAGACTTCATCACTCTACTAGGGGAACATGATAAGACATGGCCTTTTAAAACTCATTGAGAGAGTTGCTACAAGTGGGTTATCACTGTTACATTTTATATTGTTAAATGTTATATATACATATATATATGTTATATATCTTATATGTTTAATTTATATGTTGTTACATTATACATTACATATAATTACAGATAATATTACATATTGGGCTTCCCTGGTGGCTCAGATGGTAAAGAATCTGTCTGGAATGCAGGAGACCTGGGCTTGATCCCTGGGTCAGGAAGATCTTCTGGAGAAGGTAATGGCTACCCATTCTGGTATTACATATATTTTTATCATGCTGTGAAGCACTTAACACTGAACTGCTATTAGTGTCCTTCACTAAATTCTATATTTTGGCAAATATTTTCTATATTACGACAAACGTGTGTTTCTATTGTCCCTTTAGTACCCACATGCAGTATGGAAGTAACAGGTGTGCACTGAGTCAGAGAAAGAACATTTACACTTGTATGTGTGCACTCAGGAGTCTCAGAAGAACTATTTTTCTTTTGTTTTTAATTCCTTGAACTTGAACCAAATGGCAACTCACATGTCTCTCTCTGCACTGGCTGCTGGGATACTTCGATTCAAACATGTAGCCTGGCCCTCAAACTTTATTTTTGGAACCAGTCTCTCTTGTTTCATCAATCTTTTTCCTGATATACCCACTCACTTTTTAATTTTAAGAATTTTTTAATTAAAGACTATTAGAATAGCAAATATGTGTTCGGGAATTTAGAACAAACAAAAGACAAACATATAAACTGTTAACAGCATTGAAAGCAAAAGCTTCATGTTATCAGTCCTGCTGTATTTAATTGTGAAGTGAGATATTTGGTCTTTCAAACAGTAACTCAAATATGAGAGCTCAGAAAATATTAATATTCTCACAAACCTCTTTCATATTCTATATTTCCTGATTTATTAAAAACAGTAACAGTATTTCAACAGCAATAAGAAATACTAGCTTCTGGCTTCCACATGTTCTGTGTGTCCTATCTTCTGGCTATTTTAAGGAAAAATGCCAAATTTCCACCAGTGACTAAAGGAGCTTTTGAAGCTTTCAATAAAAATCCACACCTTGAATACTGCATAGTTGCAGGACCAGTTCTGTATGTCGATACCATGTGTGGGCTACACATAAAGTACAAGGTTATTCATGCAAAATGACCCTAAAAGTCTGTTAGAAAAGGTTTCCAAAGAAAGCTTCATATTCCTTTAAAGTCCTTTCAAAAAAATATTCTTAGCTGCATTAGCCTGAAATGATTATGTAGAGAAAAAAATCATAATTTCATAAAATGAAAGCTTTAATCATATCAAAGTTCCCCACTTTGCTTATCTCACTGCCCCTCTTTATTATTTTATTACAAAGAACATTTGCTATTCCATGAATACAGCTATGATCAATAGGTTCCAATTAGGAAGATCAGCTGCATTTTCTGGTTACTGAAAAAGATGAGAATTTGTTCTGTTAGCTTATTCTGTAACTTTCATGAAAGAAAGAAACACACATTACCACAGACTTCTAAAAAAAGTTAATAGTATATTCTTAGAATACTCCTATGGAAGAGAACTTTGGCTATGAGCATCTCAGACTATGAATAACCTATAACAATCGAATAATAATTCTAAGCTGGAAAGTACTATGAAGTAATCCAAATATCCATCCTTCTAACTCAAAGAGTCCTAACATTCAAGCAGATGCAGTTAAAAGGGAACAAAGATTTCCACTGGCAGTCTGCAACCTCTTATTTTTCCACAAATCAAGGCAAGCCCCTAAATCAATATCTGAGACCAAAGGTGGAGGACTTTGTTCTGAGAGACAAACAACAAAGCATCTAAACTGCTCATTGCTTTTACTGAGGCTCCACCCCAATAGCTCCCATAGGTAAGCTCCAAATTTAAGCCACAATAAAGAAAAATGTCAAGTGGAAACAATCATAAATTGTGGGTCAATCCCAATGACCACAAATTAATGGCTACCCACACACAACCATGGGAAATGCAAATCATATTAAAAAAGAAGAGAGCTGTATGATTTCTTCATGAGTCTCAGAATTTCTAATAAGTTCTTAATGTTAGTTTTCATACTTCTGTAAAAGAGGCAGAATTAATACATTCCATTCATTTTTATCCAGTGTCTTTAATGAATTTAACAACAGCAGTTGCATTACTTGGGTATGTGATCTTGAATTAAAGTTCAGTAAGTCTGTAAAGTGCTTTTAAAGAGCAAGAAAATGTTTCACAAGTTCTCCAAAAAAATCTATATCTATCACATCAGATTTAATTAAAATAAACCGAAGGTGGGAGAGTCTAGAGTTAAAGTGGGTAAGATGGAGGTGGAGTTCAGGCCATTGTTTTAATCCAAATTCTCACAAAGATATGGACAACAAAAAAACAAAGGAAAAAAAACAGAGTAGGACAATCTATTAAGAGTTGCAGGCACTCTCAGTCGGCTTATATCAAGCTGAAAGTATAATTAAATTTACACCTCTGAATGATCTGTAATTTATCACCAGGAATGCCTGAATTAATTCTGTAACCCTGCATTTCCAGACAATGAATTTAGTGTGTGGAACTACTGATCCCTTCATTATTTTCTGATAAGCAAAGGGAGAAGAAGAAAGCTGAAATCTACAGGCTCAGAGACATGTTGCTGCTGCTGCTGCTAAGTCACTTCAGTCGTGTCCAACTCTGTGCGACCCCATAGACGGCAGCCCACCAGGCTCCCCTGTCCCTGGGATCCTCCAGGCAAGAACACTGGAGTGGGTTGCCATTTCCTTCTCCAAAGCATGAAAGCGAAAAGTGAAAGTGAAGTTACTCAGTTGTGTCGACTCTTAGGGACCCCATGGACTGCAGCCTACCAGGCTCCTCCTCCATGGGATTTTCCAGGCAGGAGTACTGGAGTGGGGTGCCATTGCCTTCTCCACAGAGACATGTTAGAACTCTCAAAAGGGTAGAAACTAATGGAAAATTAGTGTTATGGAAAAATGGAAGGGTTCTGTTTATTGAACACCTACTATGTCCCAAATACTTTCCCAGATCCTGTATTTAATCACATTTGAATTCTCACAGCCATGTGAAGAAGGTTTACTAACACTACGCTTCCAGGGTGGACACTGAGTCTCAAAGCGTATCATCTGTGGCAGAAGTGAAACTGGAACCAGATTCATCTGACTCCAAAGTTCCTTGCCTTCTTCTCTGTTATGCTGTGGGAATGAACTGAGAGTTTTACCCCTTGGTCTGTGTTTAGTGGCATCAGAAGGACTAACTGAAAAACTAAACTTCTGGAAATATATTTATTTTTCCTGAACATATTTGTCTTTATTTATTCACCCTTTCATCTTTTTTTCAATGGAATTTGTTAAGCTGCTTTTATTTTCCTCAATTATTAGGAACATTTCTGGCCAAAATAACAAGCAGCTGGGGCAACGTGTATCTACAGCTTTAAATTATTGAAAGAACTACATGGAAAGAATACAAAATGATAGAAATATTTTTGAATAGGCCCCCCAAACAAAGGGTGCAAGTTATACGCTATAAATGTCTTTTGGAATGACAGGACATTTCCTGTTAAAATAGCTCCACAAATTTCTCAATACATCATGAAAATAGTAGTAAAACATAGAAGGCATTTACTAGCTGGAGTAACCCAAGCCTAACAGTTTATAACCACAGACTAGCCAATGAATAGTCCAGTAATTTGTTACCTGACATGGGGTAGAGGCAGTGACTGATCTTGTAAGAACAGGACTTCCAAGCTTGGCCACTGCAGGTGGTTGATGTGGCCCAAAATAAATAAATGATCCTGCAAAAACAAACATAAAGTCATGTGGACGAAAGTTCTCTTGTACATTTGGTGGTTCTTTGCTCTAATAGCTCAACCATGCATACATATTCAACTATCAATCAGATAAAGAAAATTACATTTTTACTTCTTTACCATTACGTTCCATAGATAACCATTAATTGCTTTCATATGGATAACATTAAATATTTGAAATAAAATCTCATTGATGAAAAATAAGCTCTTGATCTAAATTCTATCAATGAACATGTTTTATTGGCTTAACTCAAGTCTCGGTTTGAAATTAAATGAAGCTTGTAAGTTTACAATTAGATATTCAGCATGCCCTTAGAAAATTCCTAGGAGATCTTTACTTGTAAATTTCTTCTGGATGTACTAAAAGATGAGAGCCTATAGAATGAGCTTGGTTTCTCCTGGGGCTTTCATGTTTGTCATTGTTGTCTGTGCTAGAGGGAATGAAAGCTTAATTAAAGATGTAATCTGAGTGTTAACAAAATAACTGCTTTTAGATTTTAACAACAATGGAAGTGCTAATGGCAAATGTACAGGGGGGATAACATCTCTTAGCAGCTCGAAAGATCACATATTCAGAAGAGTAGTCAGGGTAGCTTCCCTGAATAATGAAAATTTACAAGGTAGTCTATGCTGCACAATTGTCAAGGTCTGATCCTGCCCTTTGATAATCACAAAGTGATGGGCAACCTGTAAAGACAACTATTTTGATGAAATAAAACACATTCAGAAGGAAATTTTCTTAGCCAGATCAGCACTGACTGCACAGAATGAAAAGGATTTCACAATTAAATGTGTTACAGGTACCACCACATGTTTAACCAGACTACCATGGCTGCAAGTCAGCAGTGCAGTCTCTGAGTGAGAAAAACAGAACCCATTTTCTATGGGCCTTAAATCCAAATCCAATTGGGAAGGATAATGCCTGCTGTTCCCAACTCCAGACTACGAGTAATAGAAAGAGTATATGAGTTCACTAAATTCTCTATTTCACCTTTAAAAGAGCAGGAAAAGATGACTTTGAAAAATTATTCCCCCTTAAAAATCCTCAGGTTCAAGTAAAAATCAACTGAATATTGCCAAAAGACTAATAAAAATTCTAAACATTAACAATATTCAAAGATCTTACTCCTCTGGTCATTTAAAACAATATGGACAATTTTAAACAAGCAGTTAATGAAGGATGAAACATATAAACACTAAAACTCCAAAATCTAAAAGAAGCAAAAGGTTTGAACAAGTTGATTATCCCACAAAATTAACTGGAAAAGTGATAGGAAAACAATCTACCAGGGTGTATGGTCCCACCGTTTATTTTATTTAATTTTTAAAGAATAAATATTTGCACATTACTTGCATATATCATAGGTTTTAGAAAAACATGAACAGTTCCTTGACTCATTTTATGATGCCAGATATCTCTAATGTTAAGAATGATAAAAAGAGAATTAAACTACAGCTCAATATCACTCATGATCATAGACACAAAACTCCAATTAAAATGTCTCAACTGCATTTGCAATTCTTAAAAAAAAAATGCTGTGCCCCGATCAATGAGATTTCCAAGAATAGAAGTTTGGTTTAACAGTCTTATCAACATAGTCAATAAGATCAAGTGAAGTGAAGTGAAGTCACTCAGTCGTGTCCAACTCTTTGTGACCCCATGGACTGTAGCCTACCAGGCTCCTCTGTCCATGGGATTTTCCAGGCAATTGTACTGGAGTGGGTTGCCATTTCCTTCTCCAGGGGATCTTCCCGACCCAGGGATCGAACCCGAGCCTCCTGCATTGTAGACAGATGCTTTACCGTCTGAGCCACCAGGGAAGTCCAATAAGATCAAAGTAAAGAGTAAAATAATAGAGTCAAAGTGAAAGTGAACGTGAAAGTCGCTCAGTCATGTCCAACTCTGTAACCCATGACTGTAGTTGGCCAGGCTCCTCCATCCATGGGATTTTCCAGGCAAGAATACTGGACTGAGTTGCCATTTCCTTCTCCAGAGGATCTTCCTGACTCAGGGATCAAACCTGGGTCTCCTGCATTACAGGCAGACTCTTTACCATCTGAGCCACCAGGGAATCCCTTATAAACAAATATTGAAAAGACTGTGAAAAATAGTCATTCATTCCCAATAACCTCAATAAAATGTTAAAAAGAAACAATAAAGATTAAAGATCTACCTCAAAATAAATAATGTCTTGAATGGCCAACTACAAAATTAATTATAATGAGAAACTACCTAGAAAATTCTGTCACCATTACTAATTAGAGGAAATATTAGTAAGATAATATTACTTATCTTAGACTAAAATTATCTCATAGGTCTAGCAAATGTGCACATCAAGAAAATAAAATTTCTAGTAAATACAACAGAAAAGTAGAGATAGCATTCCATGTGTATTGCCAATAATGTAATTGTAAAATCAGAAACCCCAACAGATTCTCTTTTAATAAAGACGGGTATCAATAAGAGAATTTACTCCAGTACTCTTGCCTGGCAAATCCCAGGGACAGGGTAGCCTGGTGGGCTGCCGTATATGGGGTCACACAGAGTCGGACACGACTGAAGTGACTTAGCAGCAGCAGCAGCAGCAAGGTAAATTCAAACAGCGAAATACTTCTAAGTTATTTTATTTATTTTAGCAATAAGACACTGAATATAGAATGATAAGAAATATTCTACTCACAGTTAACAATGATAATACAAGATATGTAGGAATAAATTTAACAAGAAAAGGACAGGACTTGTATGAAGATCATAAAACTCCATGAAAAACTATAAGACTTCTGATTAAGTGAAAAGAGAGAACATTTTTTAGATGAAAAGATAATATTATGAAAATATTACATTAGTGAAAACTGATGTGGAAGCTAAATGCCATCTAGAGAACGTTTTAACCAGATCTTGAAAAACAGACAGTATTGACAAAATTTATATACGCAGGTAGAGCCTAAAGAGAATGAACTCTGACCCCAGGCCCATATACTTCCAGAAATATATCTCTGGATTTATTTTCTTACAAGTCTGCACCACAGAATGCTCTGAGTTAAGAGACCTATGGAATTATAGCATACCAAAGAGACTGTTCCTGTTCATCTTAACTGTTCATCATAAAACTATTCTTGTAAAATTCTTGTAACCCCAGAGGGACTAGCTGACCAGCACAGTATAAAAATAAAGAATGGAGGGGTCAGCCTCCCCAGGCTACACTGTGCAGGCCAGCCTCAACCTCACTTTTTGCAAAGGATGCACCCGTTTTAATGCAATATGGCCCAGAAAGGATTCCTTAGACGCTGTGAGAACATTAGAAAATAAACCTTATAATGAATTTAGGTAAAATTATCACAAATATACCATTATGCAGGAAGAAATCATAAATAAAACCAGTCGAAAGAAGTTCGCATCAGGAATACAAGGGTGGTTTAATATTTGAAAAAAATCATTCCTTTTATTAGAAACAAAAAAAGATAATATCACAATGATGATTATCACAATATGTTCTGAAAAGCATACACCCAGCTTTAACAGATTTATATATATACATATACATACACACACACACACATATACATAAACTTTAACACTACAAATAGAAACATCTTTATCTGATACAAAACAACCTTCTAGTAACTATAGTATTCAAGGCTGAATTATTGACAGTTTTTCCCCTCAAGAGGAATAAGACAAGTACAGCAGCTATCACCAGCTGTAGTCAACATTTTTCCAGAGGTCCTTGTCAGAGCAATAAAACTGAAGATATAGAGTTTAAGATGTAGAAAGAAGGAAATAAAATTGTGAATCTTTGAAGACAAAATAATTATGAGCCCATAATTTATAAATTCTTAACTATAATTTTAAAATAAGCAAGGTCATTGAATACAAGGTCAATATTTTAAAATATAACTACATTTATATATACAGCAACAACTCCAAAAATTAAGTTTTTAAAATGTGACATTAAAAAAAAAATAAATTAAAAAAAAAATAAAATGTGACATTTACGATAGCTGCAAAAAATTTAAAAACCTAAGGAAATATTAGCAAAATATTTTTAAAATCTATACATTGAAGCTTCAAATATAGAGAAATTAAAGATCGAAATAAATGGAAAAAATTAGAAACATTTGAAAAGATCATCTTTCCATGAAATACAAATCAAGGTTACATATGAGAAATCATTTTTTACACATAAATTTTTTTTAATTACGAGAATAGCATGTCTATTGATGGTAGACAAATAGAAAACAGTACTCCTTTTGCTGCTGGAATTTTAAGTATTAAAATTTTGAAAGAAAGTACATTTCTGTAAAAAATAGGCGTATCACTGTTAGTTATTTACTGCAGAGAATTAAAGATCCCCATATAAGAAAATGCATACCAGTATAGATTTTGCAGCATTGTCATAATATTTTTATCCAATAAGAGGATGGCTAGATATATTACAGCATGCCCAGACCAAATAAATTAAGCAAATTAACAAAAGGAATTAGGCTTTTTTCTGTTTTAAGGCAAGGTTGAATATCAGGCATCAGATTTAGTCTTCTATCTCACACTAGCAAAGAAATCAAAACATTATATAATGGTTTTCAAATGTAGGACAATGGGAATGTAGAATCACAATGATCTCTGAGAGAAGAAACAAACGAACCAAGCTGCACAATTTTCCCAGCTTGCTACCTAAACCCAGTTTCCAACTGCCAATCAGGGAGGAGGAAGCCAGCAGTCTGGTGGTCTTCTCAAGTTGAAAAGACTGCAGTCTGGGGAGACACAAGCGGCCATAGTTCATGAAACAGAGTTCCAGGAAAAGGAGAGCTGCAAAGAGAGCGCCCTCCGGAGATCTCCAGGGAGTTCCCTCCAAATCTCCACCTGAGTACTGAGCAGGGCAGGGGCATAAGGTAACCACCTGAGGCTGGAGGAAAACCTTCTAAAAGGAGCAGCTGAAACACTGTCCCGAGGCCATAAAGGGCCAGCAACAGAAGGGTCTTTTTACTAACCAGAGTGGGAACGTTAATTATACATAGGAAGTGGACAGAGGGCTCAACTCTAATGAAAATTTATGTCCAGACAAAACCCGTAGGCAAATTGTATGCTCATAATCACCAAAATGTAGGAACAACTCAAATATCTTTCCACTGGTATACACCCAGGTCTAATATATGGTATGTACTTAACTGGTTTAAGAAAACATTATATAAGCTTGGAGGAAATGTACTAGTAATAAATGTAGTTTCAATAATTAATAGTCTCCTTCCTATTTTAAACTTAAAATTTAATCCAATCTGCCACAGAATCTGAAGGGTAAAATAAGACTACTGTTAAATAATAAGCTGAGTTTATAGTTTTAGACAACAGATGGGATGAATAGCTAGTCTCCCTCTCTGTCCCCTAACATCCTCCCCCACTAACCCCAATTTCCAATGGCTAAAAACACAGTCAACACTATTAGTTTTGGTGTACTTCTTTGGAAATCTCAAAAGAGAAAGAGATATAATGTCTAGTGGAGGTTATGCAAGCTTTAAGAGGATCTATGGCACAGCTGTGTTATTATAAAGTTAGTATGAAACTAATGTACCTTTGCAATTCATCAAACAAAACAAAAACAGAACAAAACCCATCTCTTTTCCTTGGAGTTTTACAGCCCATCAGTGGAATGCTATATATAGTTATGGTTGCTCTATTTTAAGGGGATATGTAAAAATTGTACTGCTGGTTAAAATAAAAGGATATACAGGGAAGAAGTAAGACTGTTACAAAGAAGCTTTAAGGGTAATTAAGCTGTATAAGAGTATCTGCAATTTATTTTCGAGCCAGTGATAAATCTCCATTCTCTTTTCCTAGAAAAAGGATTAAACTATTCTGTTTTGCAAAACTTGGATTGCTCCAAAAAGAAGGCAAGCCTACTGTACATGATTCATGACAATGAGAGAAAATTATCAGAAGGCTTTTCCCCTCTTCATGCCTTCAATCCCACCTTTTAAAAGGTGTAACAAAATGTTTTGTTATTAAATTAATGCTCCTTTCAGGAAACTCAACCATAAATTATGAAGTTGATTAGAAGAAATGAAAGCAAGGCAAACCAGAGTTCCACTTATACAGTCTACAGTGGGAAGTGAAAATGCACAGAATCATCATTCCACAACAGGGAGAAAAAAAAATTTTTTTTAAGAAAAGAGGAAAATATCCTACCATGATTTGTGTTTGTTGGGTGCTCAGCATCAGGAAGGTGGTGGTCTGCACTGGGCAACACTTTCACGAATTCCCAGTGTGAATCTTCTGTGAGAAATGGCTCCCAGCCGCAGAAACCAGACTCAAAGTCACACCTGAGATGACTGGCTGTTATGGAGAGAAAGGAAAACAAGTGAGAAGAATAAAGGGGGAGCAAGCAGGGAAACATTGACTCTAGCATAGCCAATCAACTGTGGTGGTCAGAACCACCACTCTACTTTGTAAAGAATGCCTTCTGATCATCAGAGTCGTTTTGATTTTTCCAGCCTCACAAAGTTCTCCACGTGCTGCGTGAAGCACCGTCCTTCTCCACTCGTCTATCTACACCTGGCACACTTCTTCCAGGTTGGCCATCTCTATTGCATTTAATAACACAAGGTAAAACTCTGCAGCTTTTCAGAGTAACCAATTCAACTGCCAAGATGAAAAAGATTCACCTGCTGGGATGGTTAAAAGGATGGAATTTAAATTAAATCTGGACACCTGAAGAGCCTGAGGTCAGCACCTTAGAATTCAATCTATTATGTTAGTTTAACAGTTTCTCTGAAAAAAAAGAAAAGAAAAAATTCCCCAGCCACTTTGGATTGCAGGTAAATTAGATATTTTTGAACTTCGCTTTTTTCCTTCCTCTTAATACACAACTACAAAGTTGAAAAATACTTAAGTTCCTACATTTATCACAAGATAATGAGTTCTAAAGAAAGTCAGGATTTAGAGTAAGCTTCCTAAACACTATTCATAGCTTTGTCACCAAATTTGTGAGGGAAAAAAACAGCAAGTTTCAGTGGACTGGGTAACACACTAGAAATTCTAACACCTTGATTTGTGCTTTCAAGAAATTATAAAGCTTCCCTATCCTAAAATAAGAATTATAGTATCAGCCTATATTAGATAGTGGTTTGGGGGGAAATTCTATGCAATTAATTTAAAACATATTTGCAAGTATTCCTCTTTATGCAGAGGCATTTTCATAACAGAAAGAAGGATAAAATAATTCTTGGTCTTGGTCAGAAAACACCTAAAGTTTTAACAACTCCCCCAGATCACAATTCCATGATCTTTAATAAAATAAGAATAGATGTATTCCCACTGCACTCCAAGTATGTCCCAAGTATTTTGCATATATTACCATCTGTGTTCACAAACACCCTACAAAGCAAGTATAATTAATGGAATATCCAGACTGAGTTGTCTGATACCAAAGGTTACACTTTGAAGCCTCCCTACACCAGGGACTTTGCCTCAATATTTAGAAGACTGCATCACTGCTTGCTCTTAACTGTTATGTTCAATTTTTTTAATGTGATCAATTTTACCAGTATATTGAATAGGCTCACTATATATTAATAATCAAAGGATATTCAAATTTCTATAAAAAGGGATGCCTGGGTCATGACCAGATATTTTATTACTAATATGTCAACTCTTAGAACACTAAAGGATACTTTGCAAATGAGGCCACAAATTTTCTCTCCATGTAAATTCAATGTTTAGTTCTTAGAGCTATGCTTGTTTAGATAGTCATATAATGGGTATATAATGAAAGATTTTTCTCTAAAAGCAAATATTATTTCCCCTTAAATGTATTCTCCAAAAATAAAGACAAGCAAATTAACTATCATATAATAATGGGAAAATGTTGCTCATAACCTAATGGTGAGGAAATGCTGTTCACCCACATAGTACTTAACTGGAAATCTATTATTGCTTCTGGATGTTTTTCTTTTCTCAGCTCTGGTTAGTGTTGCTGGAATTACTGCTATTGATAGCCAGTTATTGCTTCAAGCAGAGCCTCTTCAGTTTTTTGACAGGGTTAAGAACTTACGACCTAACTGTGACTGTCTCCCCCAGCATCCAGAAAATCTTCTGATCTAGTTCTTTGGTCTTCTGTGAACTTCACCACCTGCTAAGCCACCTCCCAGCTCTTCTCAGTCAGAAGAATATACAAATAGACAAGGTTTAAATACATACTTTATCTCCAAAATGTGTTAAGAAGTTCCCAATTCTTGATTGTGAACTTGGTCAAGGAATCCCTCCTCCCCCAACCACAGGCACCCCATCTGGGTTGGCCCAGAAATGTCCCAGTTTATACCCATTGTCCAAGGATAATAATTAATATCTCTCCTCTTTCCTCTCAAGTGCCCTGTTTGGGCAATATATTCAATATAGCCCTATTGGAACAACAAATTACAGGTTAATACACAAAGGAAGCAAGCAAGACCATGCAGAGAACAATTATTGTTATATGCAATGGTATGAAATGGCCATAATACCACTGACTGTGGAAATGGAAAGTACAAAATGATCCAAACATCACCGGCTCTTCCACAGATGTTTCACACCTGTGCCTGTTTCACTCCACTGCAAAAACCGTAAAGAAGATTTCAAGACAAAATAGATTGTATTCATGTTGATTAGAAGAAAAGTTTTAACCATTTCTTTCATTATCTGGATGTTTTATCAGTTAAAATGTTGCACTTTCCACAGAACCCAAAACACTGTCTTTTGAAAAATGAAAATTTTTAAAGTCCATCACCATAAAGATAGATGAAAGCAAAATGATGCAAAGTGAAAGTCGCTCAGTCATGTCTGACTCCTTGCCATGGACTATTCTCCAGGCCAGAATACTGGAGTGGGCAGCCTTTCCCTTCTCCAGGGGATCTTCCCAACCCAGGGAATGAACCCAGGTCTCCCGCATTGCAGGCAGATTCCTTACCAGCTGAAGCACTGGAAAAGCCCAAGAATACTAGAGTGGGTAGCCTATCCTTTCTTCAGAGGATCTTCCTGACCCAGGAAACTAACCGGAGTCTCTTGCATCACAAGCGGATTCTTTACCAGCTGAGCTACCAGGGAAGCAATCACCTCTATAAAATGATGCAATCATCTCTATAACGATCTTAGTGAATTGCTCAGCTGTTTTTTTTGTTTTTTGTTTTCAAACTAATGACATTCACTCCAGTACATGTCAAAGGACTTTCTTAAAGCTAAATATTCTAGAACTTAACTGCACTATAAAATATAAGTCAAATTCCAGTCACCAAAGCCGAAGTTCTTCCATTATTATTTCCCCTACGTAATCCCAAACATTTAAGGTAAAGTTATTATCTGAAGTAAAACCGGGAGGGCTAAACACATGCAGGCAGTTAATAAATGCCTTATGATACCACCATGAGTTAAATGTTAAATATTTATAAAATCTAAAAATTTAACACAAACGGTATTCATACAAGTAGTGGTTTGGATTATCTAGTGACCTGGGTGACCTGCGGCGATGGCCAAGAGGCCAGTGCCTTTGCCCTCAGGACCAAGATCGCTAGGGCAGCGGGTCGTGGGTCCTGCGGCGCCCCTTTCACCATCCGAATGAACGCTGCACCAAGACCTTGCGGCGCGGGTTTACCTGCAAGGGCCGATCGTGGAGGCTGCTAGACCCAGGCAGGGGTTCACCTGCAGCAGGTGGACCCTGAACCATTCTGCTGCTGGGAAATGTTGACACTCGGTGACCCTTAACTGACCTGAGCCAGAGGAAAACCAGGAGGCAGCGGAGGAGGAAGTGGAGTGGGGGGGCCGGGGGGGGGCAGCCTCAGGTGCCCCCCGCTGCCCCTCCCCCGGCACCCCCCTCGCCTCTGCGGCCTGCAGATAGCAGCAGGTACCCTCCAGCACCTAGGCCTCCGGGGCACCTGCATGTGCGGCCCCTCTCGGTTAGGAAGATAAATCTTGGGTCAAGTGTTTTGGCTACAAAAATGTGGGCGGGGGGAGGGGGGTGTGGCAGGGAAAGACAAAGAACACTTGGGAGGTGAAGGATGCGGCACAGGTTTCACAAGTGTATGCAGATGTCGAAAGTAACCCAACTGTATACATTCGTTTTGTGCAGTCCTTGTACATCAATACATCTTAATAGCACTATTTTAAAATTATGTTGTTAGGAATTATAATGATGCTCTTAGGTATTAGTAAAGTACTGGGAGTTTTGTTTTCTATCATGAAAGGCCTTCAATTTGCATTTTAAAACTGTTTTCTCTTACAGTTTTCTCTCCACCTGTTTTCTCTTTTCAGAAAGTGTTTTCGGCCTCCATTTTGGAAGCCTTTTAGGCACGGTGGTTCTCAAATTTTAAACCATGCAGGTGAAGCATCTGGGGCACTATTAAAATGCAGTGGAGAAGGAAATGGCAACCCACTCCAGTACCCTTGCCTGGAAAATTCCATGTACGGAGGAACTTCAGAGGCTACAGTCCATGGGGTCGCAAAGAGACAGACACAACTGAGAGATTTCTATGGGAATTAAAATGCAGGTTTGGGTTCTGTAAGACTGGGTTGTATCCCAAAGTTCTACGTTTCCAAGGAACTCGCAGATGCTGCTGCTGAGACTACCAGTCAACTGAGTAACACTAACAGTAAGAACAGCAGAACCCATTTTTCCTTTACCATAAGCTACTTTTGAAAAGGTACTGGGCTAGAGGCTCAATCAACTGCATTTGTTTAAATGGTATAAAAATAAGAGGAACTTGGTAAAGAACGTTTGGTAAACTTTCTTGCTAAACCTGGTAAAGAATGTTTACCTGAGTAAACATGCATTTTGCAAAAATCATGCTGACCACAGATACCAACTGATAACATTCATGAGTTAATATTTACTTAGCCTCTGGAATACAGTAAAAAAATCTGATGTATTCAAGCTGTATATATCAGTTCAGTTCACAGCTGTAACTATCAGTTCAGTTGCTCAGCAGTGTCTGACTCTCTAACCGCATGGACTGCAGCATGCCATACTTCCCTCTCCATCACCAACACTCAGAGTGTGCTCAAGCTCATGTCCATCAAGTCAGTGATGTCATCCAACCATTTCATCCTAGTTGTCCCCTTCTCCTCCAACCTTCAATCTTTCCCAGAATCAGGGTCTTTTCCAATGAGTCAGTTCTTCACATCAGGTGGCCAAAGTCTTGGAACTTCAGCTTCAGCATCAGTCCTTCCAATGAATACTCAGGCCTAATTTCCTTTTTGACTGGTTTGATCTCCTTGCAGTCCAAGGGACTCTCAAGAGTGGCTCCAACACCACAGTTCAAAAGCATCAATTCTTTGGCACTCAGCTTTCTTCATGGTCCAACTCTTACCTCCATACATGACTACTGGAAAAACCATATCTTTGAATAGATGGACCTTTGTCGGCAAAGTAATGTCTCTGCTTTTTAATATGTTGTCTAGGTTGGTCATAACTTTTCTTCCAAGGAGCAAATGTCTTTTAATTTCATGCCTGCACTCACCATCTGCAGTGATTTTGGAGCCCCCCAAAATAAAGTCTCTTACTGTTTCCATTGTTTCCCCATCTATTTGCCACGAAGTGATGGGACCAGATGCCTTGATCTTCGTTTTCTGAATGTTGAGCTTTAAGCCAACTTTTTCACTTTCCTCTTTTACTTTCATCAAGAGGCTCTTTAGTTCTTTTTTGCTTTCTGCCTTAAGGGTGGTGTCATCTGCATATCTGAGCTTGTTGATATTTCTCCCGGCAATATGAGCTATACTAATCTAGAGATTCACCCTATGCTGACATTTTTAAAAAAGATATAAAAACATTTTTCTTGAGTTTTATGGACCTGAAAATTATATTTATAAAAAAAAATTTGTATAACGAATTCAAATTTATAAAATACAAACTCAAAGTATATTGTACAATGTTTGCAACTGGCTTAAAATGTCAAAGGGAAGCCTCTTATTTTGCAATAACATATATATACATGTGTTTATATACTTTATATAGGGGATATGACATAAGAATGTAGCCATGTTACATACTACAAAACATATATAAATATATACACTTTGATATCGACATGATTATTTCATGTACTTATTTGTATAATCATTTTTGCTTGGAGAAACTTATTTATATAGTAATGGAATTGTTAGAATTGATACAGTGCTACACTATTTTATGCACTATAGTATTTGACATGTTTTGCATATTACACATGGGTGGCAATGGCAACCCACTCCAGTACTCTTGCCTGGAAAATCCCATGGATGGAGGAGCCTGGTGGGCTACAGTCCATGGGGTCGCTAAGAGTCGGACACGACTGAGCAACTTCACTTTCCTTTTCACTCTCATGCATTGGAGAAGGAAATGGCAACCCACTCCAGTGTTCTTGCCTGGAGAATCCCAGGGAAGGGGAGCCTGGTGGGCTGCCATCTATGGGGTCGCACAGAGTCGGACACAACTGAAGCAACTTAGGAGCAGCAGCACATGTTAAATACTTTAGTGCAGAAAACAGTGTGACATTAAAACATTTATATAGATTCTAGTAATTCCATTACTATACAATAATTTCCTCCAAGCAAAAATGATTATATAAATATGTACATGAAATACTCATGCTGACACCAAACTATATGGATGTTTTGTAATATGTAACATGGCTACCTTTTTATGTCATATCTCCTATATAAAGTTGATCTAAATCAAGCAAGCACGCCAGGTGTTCTTTGACTATTTGACTAAATGAGCTTACATTATTTGGAAAATTTAGCTGACTATGAAGTAAAACTACTTTTTGATAAGGACAGAGATCTGTCCCTGAATTCACACAAAGGAAACAGCAAAATGGTATCAAGATATAATCTATGCGGAAAACGCCAGATAAGTAGTCAATAACACTTCCAATAAAGAGATATGGGAAAGTATGTCCACAATCAAATGCTAAAGTATCTACTAATATTCTAGATGAAATTCAATGAAGAAAACCACTTAAAAGGATAGCATAAAGAATCCTTGAATTGCGGGGAAAGAAAGAAGAAAAGCTATTAAGTTTCAATATGTGGAAATGAAAAGACAAGAAATATATTTACTCTCAATTATTGAAAGTGAGAATAATAAACCATTAGAAAGGTGAATTTGTCACAAGAAATGAACCAAATTGTCTGTAAAAACAACTTTTTAATGAAGCAAAAAGAGGAAAGTGACAGTCGCACTAGAGAAAATGAAATGCCTCATTTCTAATGAAAAAAAAGGGCACAAAAAAAATCCATGGAGATCATATCAGTAAGGAGATTATTTTACTTAAATTTATGGTTAAAACCAAGTGTCTTGGGAATAGACTGAACTGCTATTTACAAAGATGCATAGAGTTTCTTCGTTGCTTTCTCTTCTCTTTTCTACATCTTTGTCCATTACTCTCAGTAAAATCCTTACTTACCAATCAGCAGAAGCATATTGTAAAAGCTTTTCATTAAAAAGGTGATATTCATCTTGTTATAACATTTTTCTGTTGCTCAATAAAATATATCACTAAAATAAAGCACTGCAGCAAAAATAAATGTAAAGTTTTTAATAATTAAGAAACCCTCCTGTTTGTGATATAAAAATTGGATGCATTTAGTTGTATTCATTGTTTCTAAAAAGACAAGTATTTTAGTTGCTAAGTTACCTCATATGAATGGAAACCATGATGTAAGTTGAAATTAAATTGTTTCCTTTCTGATATAAATAGGTTTGAATAGTAATAGAATTTCTTATCATTACTCTTATCAAAGACTTCATAAAAGCTCTGAAATAAAGGAGTTGGGCCTTTTTGCCTAGTCATGAATACCAACCATGGCTGATTTCTACATCATCATGGCTATCTGGAAGGTAATGACAGCCCTCCTTCTCTTTCTCCTTGCCCCACAGCTTTCTACATAATTGGTCAGAATGGAAAAAAATCTTTCATTTAAAAAAGGTTATTAACCCATAGTAAATTTGTATTTAAGAGAAGAATACAAATAGGTTCCCTTTCCCATCCATTTTCCTCTTACTCAAAATACACACATCTCACTCAACATCACAACTATTCATTTGTTGAACAAATAGATTCTGAGAGTGAGCAAAAAGCACCAAAACATTAAGTTAGCATAGAGATGTCCACACGGAATAGTACTAATGGCATCAAAGTGAGAACATACATTCATCTTACTTCATACATACTAACTTCACCTTGCTCAAGATAAAGACTCTTTTAAATTCAACCAGTATCATGAATGTGAGCGTAGGAGTGAGTCAACCATTGATTTACTTACAGCAAGTTGTCGGGTCCTCATCACTCTTATCAGAACAGTCCTGCCAAGAGTCACAGACCAATTCTCGAGCAATGCACTGGCCGCTGGCACAGGTGAATTCATCTGCAGAGCAAAGTTGTCCAGACTGGGCCTGGGCACAGGCGTAGACCCACAGGTCATCAAGCCCAATAAAACCTTTGTGGCTCAAAATAGTCCCTTCAAAAATAATCTTCAAGGAAGCACAGAGAACAATTTGTGACCTTAAAAATCTCTTCAAAAAGACTCCAAAAATAATACTGGAGATTCAAGAATTATTCAGAAAAATGCCTTTTTAAAGATAAAGCAAATACAATTAAGAAGCAAATACAACTAAGAATAAAGTTCCCATTTGATAAGCTTGACTCACATGCATCAGATTGATGGGCACATTAGAGCCACTGAGGTGTCTAAGAAACCACCCATGATCTGATGATCTGATCTGAGAAATCACCCATGATCATGATCCCATTAATCACCAACAATGTCCCTGACTGCAAACTTACTTGGTCATCATTTTCACAGCCCACTGACTTTAATAGTCAAGGAAAAGAATAAGTGTTGTTGCTATGTATATAACAAGGGTTATTAGATGCACTTGGTTTTTTAACTATTGAAATTAGGTACTAGAAGGTAGGAAGTGAAACGTCAGGCAGATAAAAAGGGATGCAATAGAATAGGAAAACATTTAAAAGAATAAATTTTAAAATCTATTAATCCTTATAAAAGAATTGCTCTAGCAATCAAATAAGTGCTAATTAAAGGAAATGAATTTATTTTAACTGAATTGCAAGCTTTCTAAAGTTATAAACTACTAGCAAGTTGAAACAACCATACGTTGCTATTCTAGTGTAAGATAATGTGAAAGTATTAATATCCCTTGAAGTTTTAACAAGAGCAATTATTAGGTAACACCAAGAGTGCAAGAGAAATTAAAAACTGTATAGCAGATGCCTTATTCTCTGCCATCCAATATGGTAGTCACTAGCTGCTGCTGCTGCTGCTGATGCGAAGTTGCTTCAGTCGTGTCCGACTCTGTGCGACCCCATGGACTGCAGCCTATTAGGCTCCTCCGTCCATGGGATCTTCCAGGCGAGAGTACTGGAGTGGGTTGCCATTGCCTTCTCCAGTCACTAGCTACATAGGGCTATATCAATTTACATGAACTAAAATTAAGTTAAAATTCAGTTCCACATTTTAATAGTTACATTTCAAGAATTCAATAACCACATGTGGCTACTGGCTACCATACTGGAGAACACAGATAAAATTGCCATTAACACGGAAAGTTCTGATGATTAGCACTGAACTAGATATTGGGTTTGGTTTGGTTTTCATGGAATACAACAAAAGTATTTCTATTTTTTTGAAGTATAGTTAATTTATAAGATTGTGTTTCAGATGTACAGCTTAGTAATTCAGGGGGTATTTTTTTTTTTTGCATCGATATTGTTAATATGTAAATAAGATTCTAGGAACAAAGACTGATTCCTTTTAGTCTCTTCCAGCTTCAAATGTCTGAGAAATTTTCTTTTCAAAAACATGAGCAATATATATCTAAGAATTACTTAAAATCAAGTTTGCATAAGTATTTAACAATTTATAAAATAGTATCAAGATGTTAACTCAATGGGCTATGATATAAACCTCAACTTCTGAGATTGCTACAAAAATGCTGTGATTCTTAAGTTCCAAATTCAGCTGCAAATTGGATTTTAAAAATCTGCATAGTCACAGTTCATATCATTTGGGTCCTCCTTTTAATACCTAGAAAAATGTATGAGTGTGATATTACCTTAAAGGAATGAAATTGGTTTCATAAGCCACATATACATTCAGCCTCATTATTTTACACTTACACTCCAGTATAAATGTATTTATGTGTTCTTTATATAACACAAATGAATGGAACCTTAAAGTACTGTACTTTAAAAATAAAAATCTAAACAGCAGTTAATAATACCAGAATTTCAATATCAATCTGACATTACTACACATTGCAATATTGCCATGATATTAGAAAAGAAATGACACTCAATATGAAAGTTTTCAAATGTTACCAGATATTTTTCTGCACAATCTCAACTCTATATACAACACAAAACCCAAGTTAATAATTTTAAGAGATAGCATTCCCACTGAGCATATGTATATTTCAGATGCATCTTTGGACAGATAGAGTTACCCATGCATCATAAAGTTGTGAATTTCTGCATTCAAAATATTTGCATATACTCTCTTGATTTTTCAGTACCGGTTTATTGTTTATCTGCTTCAAATGCAACTGGCTTCCTTGGTTGTACTGCACAGTGTTTGGGGATGCTAGGGAGGGAGCCCATGGAGAACGAGGATGCTTTAAACAAGAGTAGTTAATATTCTCATCATTTCAAAAACTTTTGTTGAGTACTGAATTATATAAATTTGAATGTGTCAATCTTTTGTTTGTGAGTGATCTGTAGCTTCAGTATAAGAACTGTATTATTCTTTCCTAGATTTGATCAATACATTAACTCTGTTAAAATATATATATACATAGTAGTTACTTTCTTGCTTCTCCACTCAAGCAAATTTGACTTGAGTACAGATAGGTACAATGAAAACAAGTAATTGCTCTCCCTAAACATATGAGTCTGTATTTCTAATTTAAATGCTAATTTAAATTAACAATGAATGATAAATTCACTACAAGGCTAAAATTAAACCTATGATAAAAAATACTTGTTTTTCCCTTTTATACCTTAAATGTCTTCAGTTCTTCTGGTATTACCACATCCACTTTCACCCATTTTCTGTGAGTTGATGTGTTGTATATCCAAAATGTTTCTTCTTCCTTTGAGTCAAAGAAAAAAACATCACTCATTCCCAAAATTGTACTCTCATATTTATATACGTGCCCTCTTAATTATATTTCAGTAGAGTTGATCTTACCTGTAGGGTATTAAGTACTAAAAAACTGAAGTATTGTTTAAAATGATATATTTTAAGAGAAAAAATAAAGAAATGGAGATAGGGAGGGATGAAAAGAGAGAGTGCAGAGAGTGTTTAAGGTAGCGAAAATACTCTTTATGATAATATAATGATGGATCCTTGTCATTCATTATACATTTGTCCAAACCCACTGAATATGCAGTGCTAAACATGAACCCTTTGTTGGCAAAGTAATGTCTCTGCTTTTGGATATGCTATCTAGGTTGGTCATAACTTTCCTTCCAAGGACTAAGTGTCTTTTAATTTCATGGCTGCAATTACCATCTGCAGTGATTTTAGAACCCAGAAAAATAAAGTCTGACACTGTTTCCACTGTTTCCCCATCTATTTGCCATCAAGTAATGGGACCAGATGCCATGATCTTTGTTTTCTGAATGTTGAGCTTTAAGCCAACTTTTTCACTCTCTTCTTTCACTTCCATCAAGAGGCTTTTTAGTTCCTCTTCACTTTCTGCCATAAGGGTGGTGTCATCTGCATATCTGAGGTTATTGATATTTCTCCCGGCAATCTTGATTCCAGCTTGTGTTTCTTCCAGCCCAGCGTTTCTCAGGATGTACTTTGCATAGAAGTTAAATAAGCAGGGTGACAATATACAGCCTTGATGTACTCCTTTTCCTATTTGGAACCAGTCTGCCTTTATGAACAACCTAGATAGTATACTCAAAGGCAGAGACATTACTTTGCCAACAAAGGTCCATCTAGTCAAGGCTATGGTTTTTCCAGTGGTCATGTATGGATGTGAGAGTTGGACTGTGAAGAAGGCTGAGCGCTGAAGAGTTGATGCTTTTGAACTGTGGTGTTGGAGAAGACTCTTGAGAGTCCCTTGGACTGCAACAAGATCCAACCAGTCCATTCTGAAGGAGATCAGCCCTGGGATTTCTTTGGAAGGAATGATGCTAAAGCTGAAGCTCCAGTAGTTGGCCACCTCATGCAAAGAGTTGACTCATTGGAAAAGACTCTGATGCTGGGAGGGATTGGGGGCAGGAGGAGAAGAGGACAACAGAGGATGAGATGGCTGGATGGCATCACTGACTCGATGGACATGAGTTTGAGTGAACTCCGGGAGATGGTGATGGACCAGGAGGCCTAGCATGCTGCAATTCAGGGAGTCGCGAAGAGTCAGACATGAGTAAGCGACTGAACTGAAGTATCAATTAATAAGCCAGCTATTTAAACATTGATCCCACTGACATTACTACAGTCTGCAATGTTGCCTTGATTAAAGAAAAGAAAAATGCAGGCAAATATTTAACATGAAAGTAAAAAAATGTTATCAGATATATTTTCTGCAAATCTCAAATATTTTTGCTATGGAAGAAGTCATTCCAAGTTCCACATAATACAGTTCTTTTCTGGAGATTATATTTCTATTTCACTCTCCAGTCACTCAATCAAAGACCTTTCCATGTCTTCTACAGCATCCAATATCAGGTGTCTCTATGTTGCTCATTTTCCAAGTTGCAAAGTATATGCAAAACTATGTTACTATCTACTAGGAGGTCATATATTTTATAAAAGTATATAAAGTACTCCACAATTTTGCCCATAGTGTTGGACTTTATGATTTTGATTGTGCTTTCATGCTATGAAATAACCCTATTTTCCTTAGATTTCATGATATATGTAATCACTGTGGATGGTGACTGCAGCAAAGAAATCAGAAGACGATTGCTTCTGTCAGGAAAGCTATGACAAACCTAGACAGTGTGTTGAAAAGCAGAGACATTACTCTGCCAACAAAGGTCCATATAGTCAAGGCTATGGCCTTCCAAGTGGTCATGTACGGTTGTGAGAGCTGGACCATAAAGATGGCAGAATGCCAAAGAATTGATGCCTTCGAGCTGTGGTGCTAGAAAAGACTCCTGAGAGTCTGCTGGACAGCAAGGAGATCAAACCGGTCAATCTTAAAGGAAATCAACCTGAATATTCGTTGGAAGGACTGATGCTGAAGCTGAAGCTCTGGTATTTTGGTCATCTGATGTGAACAGACAACTCATTAGAAAAGTCCCTGATGCTGGGAAAGATTGAAGGCAAAAGGAGAAGAGGGCATCAGAAGATGAGATGGCTGGATGGCATCACTGATGCCATGGACATGAACTTGGGCCAACTTCAGGAGATGTTGAGGAGCAGGGGGGGCCTGGAGTGCTGCAGGGCCATGGGGTTGCAAAGAGTCAGACACGACTGAGCAACTGAACAATGTAGATAGATATAGATATAGACAGATATATAGTGAAATACAGTGAAAATGCAGACAGTGGCATAAATGTCTCAGGTTAAACTCTGAGGCCATCTCTGTGCACTCCCGTCTGTGAGATAGGAAACAGCACTGGAAGGTGACATCTAATTGTAATCCAGATGACACATGACATCCATCATTTTCAGACTCTTAAGAGCCTTTATCTCCTTACTTGGTTTCACTTATTTCACTCATATGCAAGATTTTCTAAATATGAATTTCTTTTTAGCTTTGTTCTTTGCCCTCTGTTATCTACGCCAATTTCTAGGTCTTAAATATTTCAGAGAAGATAGTCTAAACCCATTAAAATGTACTTCATTCTATTACTTATTTATATGAACAGTTAAGACTTCCATAAGACAATGAAACATACATGGTGGACACAAATTTTCATCTGATAGTTTCCAGGTCACATCACAATGAAGTTATAAAGGGTTGAGAAATACAACAAATTTTTCTTTCAATAATTTCTTAAGCAACTTTAGTTATTTAGCACTGAGACACTATGTCCTCCGCTGATGCTTTTATTGACACTACCAGTCAAGCTGCATTCACCGCGTCCCTTCACTTTCACTTTATGAGGGTAATGTTCAGTTGTTTTGCTCTTTCTTCACAATGACTAATTGATTTTCCCCATTCTACCTGAAGAAGAATGCATTTACATTTTGTTCAGGAGGCTGAGCATAGTTCTTTCTAAACTTAACTTAGCATTTGAAAAATCATTTAATGGTATATTGTGTATGAAACCAGACTTTTCTACCACATTTTTCTATCTGAAAACACAAGTAATGCAAATGAAAAAAATTTACTCCAACTACATGATATCAGCTTTTATTTTATATTTGTCCATACTCTCAGACTTAGCTAGTTACTTTCAACAGGTGTCAATGTAAAACACAAACCCTCAGGTCAGAAAAGCCTTCAAGTGATGCTCCAATTTTCTATTATCTTAAAATCAATCAATCAAAATTATTTAAATGTGGCAGAGTGGTAAAGAATATGCCTGCCAATGAAGGAGATGCAAGCGATGTGGGTTCCATCCCTGGGTCAGGAAGATCTCCTGGAGAAGGGAATGGCAACCCACTCCAGTATTCTTGCCTGGAGAATTCTTCCCACAGACAGAGGAGCCTGCTGGGCTACAGTCCATGGGATCGCAGAGAGTCAGACACGGCTGAGTAACTGAGCACACACCTAGGACTTAGCAACTGGACAAAAACAACAATAAAACTCCCAAGACCAGGCTTAATAATGCCATTTTACCTCTCAAGAAAAATATTTATGATCAGATCTCTTAGAGCTCTCTGCTTCTCACCCCCTCTTCCAGTGGGGGGAAAAAATCAAATATCAAATTCAAGTTGTTTTTTTTTTTTTTCAAACTACTTTTGATTGCATGTGGTGATAGATCCATGTTCTTTAGCAAAAGCTCTCCTTCAAGGAAAGCTTATTATAGCTTTAAAACTTGTATCACACAAGAAAAGATATTTTTCTAAGGCATTTTCTTTCCTTTCTCAACTACAGGTTCCTCCTATTTATTTGCCAGTGGGAATTTTAAAAGTATATAAAAGTCACCACAAGCTGGGAACCCTTACTATCCTTGGCTCACTGACATGGCAACTTTCCTGAGGATAAAAGATAGGCTGTTGCTATGATTATTATCTTATAGATGATGGGCAGAGACTTAATCCTAAGAACAGTTAGATGGAACATACACTGGAGCTGACTTTCAAAGTCTCACCTTTTTATGTAACAACTTTCCTTTCACCTATTTTTTATTTCTCAAGCTCTAAAGTGCTCCAATAAATAAAATTGTGCTAAACATTCTCCCTAGATATTTCTTGGTTCACCTGCACAACATTATCATAAGGGTTGTTTTTGTTATTCTATCCACAGATTATGTTAATGATCATTTTCATCAAGAGGTAATTTTTTAAATGATAGGTTTGAAGTCCTTTTTAACTTTGTGACAAAACATCAAGTTGTAATTTAAATGTACTGTGATGCAGATTTTGCACTAGTGACCGATGGGTTACATGTAGCAAGCACAGTGAATAATGTCAGAAAAGACTGGACAGTACCTTGCAGAATACTGGTGAACTCATGGACCAGGTATCAGTCAACACTGCCTAAGAGGTACCTCCAATTATTTCTGATTAATACGCTGGATCAGTTCCCCACGGTTAACTTCTTCTTATAATGTGGGAGACAAAATCTTGAGAAGTCTATTATTAGATGACATAGTATCTGAAACCAATTTATTCGCACTTTTTTCTTGTACAGTCCCAAAGCCAGAGGAATGATACTGCTCACTTCCAATAATTCATATCTCCATATACACATACTGAAACATAATCTACCACTGATGTTCAGGATATTAAAATAACCCTTAGTATTAGAAGATAAAAAACACAAATTTCTACTTAAACTTAGGATAATAATTCATTCAACATTTAATGAATATTAATTACCCACCTTTTGAAAAGCAGTATTGTAACATCATACTTTTTAAAATGTATCTTTAACTATAATATAAGCTCAACAAAATTTCAGAATTTTCTTTTTACTATGCCTTTGTTGAAGGATTTGGAAATTACAGAAAGTTTCAAAGTACATGAAAGTTCACTGGAGTTGGTTTACATGGCACAGTTGTAGTAACTGAAAGACACTTGAAGCTTGAATGCTACAGCATATAAAGTTAAGCCTATTTTTGTTTGCAAAAATTTTCCAATTATCTGAAAAGTTTGGAGCCCTACAGAAAGGGCACAGAGATGTTTCAGCCCCTCCACCCACCTCAGTTCAGTTCAGTTGTTCAGTCGTGTCTGACTCTTTGAGACCCCATGAATCGCAGCACGCCAGGCCTCCCTGTCCATCACCAACTCCCGGAGTTCACTCAGACTCGCGTCCATCGAGTCCGTGATGCCATCCAGCCATCTCATCCTCTGTCGTCCCCTTCTCCTCCTGCCCCCAATCCCTCCCAGCATCAGAGTCTTTTCCAATGAGTCAACTCTTTGCATGAGGTGGCCAGAGTACTGGAGTTTCAGCTTTAGCATCATTCCTTCCAAAGAAATCCCATACCATGTCAAATTGAATGAAATATATCAAATAGATTCTAGGGCAGTGCTCTGCCAAATACTACTGAAAAAAAATGTAATGAAAATATAGTAAAATGCTACAAATTGTGTCTCATCCATGTAACAAAGGAAAATGTATCAGGCCATTGTATACCAATGTATTCAGCTTTAAAAGTCTGTGAAAGTCCTGGAAAAGAGAAGTAGAAAAAAAAATCTGGATATGATGAGAATGACACAAAAAGAAAAAGGGACAGGTGAAATGATAGAACTCAGGAGAAAAAGAATGTCTTTTCAATGTTCAAGTATCTTGGTAATAAGTTTGATACTTGAGGATCAACTATGAAGTCACTTCACACTTCTAGAGCCTATTATACAGGATGAAGTACAGAAAGAGAAAGATAAATATCATATATTGATGTGTATATATATGGAATCTAGAAAGATAGTACTGATGAACCTATCTGTGGGGCAGCAATGGAGAGGCAGTCATAGAAAACGGGCTTGTGGACACAGAGGGAAGAGGGTGGGTCAAATGAAGAGAGTAGCCCTGAAACACATACATTATATGTGTAAAATTAGATAGCCGGTGGAAACTTGCTGTATAACACATGGATCTGGTGCTCTGTGACAACCTAGAGGGGTGGGATGGAGTGGAGGGTAGGAGGGAGGTTCAGGAGGGAGAGGACATATGTATGCCTATGGCAGACTCATGTTGATATATGGCAGAAACCAACGCAATATTGTAAAGCAATTATTCTCCAATTAAAAATAATGAATTTAAAAAATAGAACAAAAGAAAATGCTTCTGAAAGATGGTTAGTGGCACCTGATAAGTACAAGTGACAAACTTTTGTTGAAGAGTGAATCTGACTGATGTCACGCAGAAGTCTCAACTCGATTTACCCAAAGCCATTTGAGCAAAAGGAAACTTGATTGGAGGCTTTTACTGTCCTTTTCCAATGTCAGAATTCCTGCAATTATTGTCAAATGTCTCCCATTTCTGCAGTGACTGCTGTTTACCCCTACAATTTCTTTATTCCTACCTGTAAATAAATTTTTCACAATAGAAATTCTCAGAGTCTCAAGTATTTTTTGTATGTGTAGAGAATTGTTTTCAGTTATAGTTTTTTTTTTTTTTACTCCCTAGCATTACCACTAGAACTTTCACTCTGCCCAATGCACTATTTTTTTCCAGTTATATGACTCATTTGGCTTATTTAATCAGCAATTTACCAATCTTTTAAAACTGTATCTACTGTAACAGAACAAGTAATTTACTTCCATCATATTTATAGCTTTCAGGTTACAGAGAATAAAAGTCCAGAGCAGATCACATCAACACTTCAGTGTAGAGTTAATAATATAGAATCTCCAATACATTATGACACCATAGTTTCTTTTAACATATTTTCATGAATTTTAAAAATCTTATGAAGTTTTTACAAACTACCACCATGACTTTTGTACTTGACACTATCTCTTAAACTAATTTCTTAGTACATTTTTTAAAGGTATACCAAATAAACAAGGTCCGGTTGTATAGCACAGGAAACTACATTCAATATCTTTTACTAAACCATAATGGAAAAGAAAAACATAAACTCCCCCTCAGAGGAAAAAAAAAAAGTATATCAAATAAAGGCAAGTTAAATACCTGCAGTCTACACATAACTAAGAAATAGAAATATAAATTGCCAAGAATAGAAATTTCATTTATTAATGAATTTGAAAGTAATACAAGTTTCTTCTCACCTTATCATTAGACAGTCCTACTCGGAGAACACTGTTTTCCATAGAGTAATAGAATTGAAGATGGCAGCTTCTGCCCAGGCAGTGACACATGGAGCTATTCAGATAAGCCCTGCTGTCTAAATGGTTAAGGGTAGAAGCTTGCTTAGCCCCTACCCATAGACAGTAACCTGAAAAATAAAGGGGGGAAAAGCAACTTAGAAAAAAACTCAGCTGTTTCTGTTTGAACAAAATTATCATGTTTCTGGAATTTTCAAAATCAAGTTTAAAACACAAGTATTTTATTTAAAAGAATAGGATTTTATTCAATGACATCAACTACAAATTATAGATTTTCATTTCCATATTTTCTTACTTTTTTTTTTTTGATGTGGACCATTTTTAAAGTCTTTATTGAATTTGTTCCAATATTGTTTTCTGCTTTGGTTTTTTTCAGCCATGAGACATTTGGGATCTTAGCTGCCTGACCAGGGGTAGAACCCTCACCCCCTGCATTGGAAGATAAAGTCTTAACCACTGGACCACCAGGGAAGTCCTGCCATATTTGATTTCTAAAATGCATTGTAATCTCAGCCTAATTCCTGAAATCAAAGTTTTATACTATCCTCAATATGAATGTTCTTATAAAAAGAAATCTATTGATATAAAAATCTCTGTGCCACCAAATGATCATTTAAATGTCACAATGCAATCTTTCTTTAATCAAAAATTTCTCATCTTTCTTCCCAGAATTATTTTCCCTTTTGGTTATTCTTCACAGGAAAACCTTCATCATTTAAGGGAATGTAATTTAAACTGCCTCTTTCTGACCAAACTATGTTGAAGTACCAGATACTTACAATCCCACAAATTACATGGATGGGTTTTGTAGTACATAAAAATACCGTCAATCAATTTCTCCCATCTGATTCTTAAAACTAATTTGGATTTATTTTAATTCAGTAATACATATAATACAGAAATACAAAGCTATTTCTATATTTTTATAACTTTAATTCTAAAAATAATGTTTTTCAAATGCTCTATTTCCTTGTAAGATAGAAAATATTCCTACAGCTTCAAAAAAAAAAAAACACTATGAATTTAGTGAAGCTCTGACTGACTTTAATAAAAATAGTACAATAAATTAATACTTTGCCTCTGACCTATACACAAGGAAATGATAAATGACATAAAAATACAGTTTTATAAAAGCAGAGATAGAATAAGCACAAGAGAAAATATCTCAAAAGATAAGGAAGAACAGATATGATGAACAGAGTGCTGAAGAGAGCTGAACTCTCAGACTTGAGACCAGACACAGGCTGTAGTGGTGAGAATTTCAACTACTTCAAATGCTGCACAGTCCTGGATGAACAGAGCCTAATTCTCTCAATGAAGTTAGAGATTGGGGCTGGGAACCTTGCTTATAAACTGAGATGGGAAATATGCTTACCCTCATTGCTGTGGCTAGGGCTAAGTGACAGAATGTGGAAAACATATGAGACCCTAAAACAGAACTGTTACTCATATAAGGTTCTGGGTTGCTGAGTAATACCACAATAAAACAGCTGAACAAGGCAAGAACAAAGAAAAAGAGCTGTAAAGAATAAAGGTAGTGGAGAAAGAGAACAAATCTCATTGAAAAAGAGCCTGCAAATTTTCCTGTTTCTGGACCACTATGTAAGGAGTTTGGGGGTTGCTACTCTCATCCACTCAGCAAGAAAATATATGAACTGAAAATCAACAACTCCTCTTATACCCCTAAGAAAATTGAGATCAGGGTACAAACCACTGGGCAGGAATTGGTGAGACAAGCAGATATAGAGAATCACAACTTTCAAGACCAGAATCCCAAGAACACAAACTTCTGTGGGAATCAGTACCGGGGTGGAGAAATCTAGACTGTAATGGATGAATTGCTAGAGGCTCAGTGTGAATGCACTTGATAGCTGAAAACTCCAGACAGTCCCATCTTAGGGAGGACCCCATTCTGTTTTACCTCCAGGAGCCCTACCAGATTCTCACAGTAAGAGTTAGAGCAAAATCCCTCTTTGCCTACAGCTAGGGAGAAGAAGAGAAGGCAACAGCAACCCACTCTAGTACTCTTGCCTGGAAAATCCCATGGACAGAGGAGCCTGGTGGGCTGCAGTCCATGGGAGTTGGACATGACTGAGCGACTTCACTTTCACTTTTCACTTTCATGCATTGGAGAAGGATATGGCAACCCACTCCAGTGTTCTTGCCTGGAGAACCCCAGGGATGGGGTAGCCTGGTGGGTTGCCGTCTATGGGGTCGCACAGAGATGGACACGCCTGAAGCAACTTAGCAGCAGCAGCAGGGGAATAGATGGTTGCATGGCACCACTGACTCAATGGACATGAGTTTGAGCAAGCTCCGGGAGATGGTGAAGGACAAGGAAGCCTGGCATGCTGCAGTCCATGGGGTTGCAAACAGTCAGACATGACTGAGAAACTGAACAACAACAACAACAAGGGGAAAACGGGGGCTTCCCAGGTGGCTCAGTGGGTAAAGAACCTGCCTGCAAACGTGGAAGACCCTGGAGATATAGGTTCAATTCCTAGGTTGGGAAGATCCCCTGAAAGAGGGCACGGCAACCCACTCCAGTATTCTTGCCTAGAGAATCCTGTGGACAGAGGAGCCTGGTGGGCTACAGTCCATAGGTCGCAAAGAGTCAGACAGGACTGAAGCAGCTGAGCACAGCACAGAGGAAAAGGAAAATAATCATTTTGAAATATACCTGGCCTCTCCTGTTATTCTTAACAAGACTTTCACTCAAAACAAACTATTTACCACCACCACTATGTAACTGACTACAGTTGAGATCAGGGAGAAGTGAAATATCACATCAGGTTCTAACCTTCGACATGAAGTGAGGCAAATATCCAGACCCAGTCCCCTCTGGCATTCCTGTCTCACCTGATGTAAGGGAGAAAGATTTGTGAAGGTTTTAGAGCAAAGGTACCATTTCTCTCAAAGACTGAGATTGACTCATGGGACTATAGGATGCTTCCCTTCCTCTCACAAGTTATCACCACATCAAAAATGGTCTTGTAAAATAACAAGGGCATATTATCAAAGGAACAGCAGGCCTCAGACCTTATTTCAGAAGATATCTCTAGGGAAACCCAAAGACAACAGTGGGACGAAAACAAAAACATCAGATACAATTTTCATCTCAGACATTAAAAGCTATGGCCATCAGTAAACAGAGCCCAATCTATAGCTGAAAAAATATTAAAAACTCATATCTTAATTCCAATATTTATCTTAATTCCAATATGCTTGGCTTTCACAAAAAAATTTACAAGGCATACTAAAAGGCGAAAAATATATAGTTTGAAGAGAAAGAAAAAGCATCAGAACTAGGCCCATAAATGGCAGGGATGTTATAATAAGACTGTAAATTTTTTTAAATTAGGATTAATAAGTTAAGAGTTCTAATATAAAAAGTAGAAAAAGTGCAAAAAGGATAATATAGGCAGAGAGTTTAGAATGTTAGGAATAAAAAACACTAGAACAGAAATGAGGAATGCTTTCAAAGAACTCATTAATAGACTGACTCAACTGAGGAATGAATCTGAGGTTAAGAATACATCAATAGGATCTTCCAAAACTGAAAAGCAAACAGTGGAAAATAAAGGAGCAATTCTATAATTCTATCTAAAAACTCTGGGAAAACTAAAAAGATGCAACATATGAATAATGGGAGTATGAGAAAAAGAGAGACAGGAAGGAAACCAGTATTTGAAGTAATAATGACTGAGAATTTTCCCCCAAGTCAATGTCAGACAGACACCAAAGTGCAGGTCCTAGAAGCTCAGGAAACACCAAGTAGGATAAATGTCCAAGAAACGACACCTAAGCAAATTATTACATTAAAAACTGCAGACAATCAAAGACAAGCAAAAATTTTGAAATACTCCAGACTTGCTTTGTAAGAAATGCTAAAAGGCATTCTTCACTTTGCTTATAGTTTCCTTTGTTGTGCAGAAGCTTTTAATTTTAATTAGTTCCCATTTGTTTATTTTTGCTTTTATTTCCAGAATTCTGGGAGGTGGATCATAGCGGATCCTGCTGTGGTTTATGTCGGAGAGTGTTTTGCCTATGTTCTCCTCTAGGAGTTTTATAGTTTCTGGTCTTACATTAAGATCTTTAATCCATTTTGAGTTTATCTTTGTGTGCGGTGTTAGAAAGTGATCTAGTTTCATTCTTTTACAAGTGGTTGACCAGTTTTCCCAGCACCACTTGCTAAAGAGATTGTCTTTACTCCATTGTATATTCTTGCCTTTTTTGTCAAAGATAAGGGTCCATATGTGTGTGGATTTATCTCTGGGCTTTCTATTTTGTTCCATTGATCTATATTTCTGTCTTTGTGCCAGTACCATACTGTCTTGATGACTGAGGCTTTGTAGTAGAGCCTGAAGTCAGGCAAGTTGATTCCTCCAGTTCCATTCTTCTTTCTCAAGATTGCTTTGGCTATTCGAGGTTTTTTGTATTTCCATACAAATCTTGAAATTATTTGTTCTAGTTCTGTGAAAAATATCGCTGGCAGCTTGATAGGGATTGCATTGAATTTGTAAATTGCTTTGGGTAGTATACTCATTTTACACATGAAAAGATTATCAACATCACTCATTATTAGAGAAATGCAAATCAAAACCACAATGAGGTACCACTTCACACCAGTCAGAATGTCTGCAATCCAAAAATCTGCAAGCAATAAATGCTGGAGAGGGTGTGGAGAGAAGGGAACCCTCTTACACTGTTGGTGGGAATGCAAACTAGTACAGCCACTATGGAGAACAGTGTGGAGATTCCTTAAAAAATTGCAAATAGAACTGCCTTATGACCCAGCAATCCCACTGCTGGGCATACACACTGAGGAAATCAGAATTGAAAGAGACACATGTACCCCAATGTTCATCGCAGCACTGTTTATAATAGCCAGGACGTGGAAACAACCTAGATGTCCATCAGCAGATGAATGGATAAGAAAGCTGTGGTACATATACACAATGGAGTATTACTCAGCCGTTAAAAAGAATACATTTGAATCAGTTCTGATGAGATGGATGAAACTGGAGCCGATTATACAGAGTGAAGTAAGCCATAAAGAAAAACACCAATACAGTATACTAACACATATATATGGAATTTAGAAAGATGGCAATGATGACCCTGTATGCAGGACAGCAAAAAAGACACAGATGTATATAGCAGACTTTTGGACTCAGAGGGAGAGGGAGAGGGTGAGATGATTTGGGAGAATGGCATTGAAACATGTATAATATCATGTAAGAATCGAATTGCCAGTCTATGTCCGATGCAGGATACGGCACGCTTGGGGTTGGTATGCTGGGATGACCCAGAGAGATGTTGTGGGGGGTGGGAGGGGGGTTCATGTTTGGGAACGCATGTACACCCGTGGTGGATTCATGTCAATGTATGGCAAAACCAATACAGAATTGTAAAGTAAAATAAAAAATAAATAAATAAAAAATAAAATAAAAGGCATTCTTCAAAGAGAAGAAAAATGACGCAGGTCAGAAACTCTGATCTACATAAAGAAAGGAACAGTATTAGAGAAGGAATAAATGAATGTAAAACAAAACATTTTCAGCTTGCTTAGCTGATCAAAAAATAAGTTCGTTCACAACAGGAATAGTCTTAATGTATTTGCTAATTAAGTGAAACGAATGACATCAATAATATGAGAGAATTGAGGGAAGTATTAGGAGTATTTTATTATAATAAGTTCCTTGCACTACCCATGAAAAGTATAGAGTTATTTGAAAAAATCTTAGCTTAGGTGTAAATGCATTTCTATGATTCTAGAGCAAACACTAAAAAAAGCAAAAATGGAAGTATAATTGATATGATTTTTATTTGCTACCTTCATCATCACTGCTCTGATCTTGTTGAGGTGTATATTCTAACACAGGAATTTCTCTTGCTTTTGTGCGCATCCAGGAAGTTTGCCCAGCAGTTGCTTCTGATACCCAGTCACACATGTCAAATGCAAATCCACAGGCTTGACACACTGAGGAGAGGAGAAAAAGATGTTGGCAGACTATCACAGTCTACTGGAGTGGCTGCTTAACAATGGTTATAGTTGCAATCAAGGCTAAGCATATATACACACACAAATACACTAATTCATACCAATAAGCTTTAGAGTGAACTCTTCTTTTTAAAAGTTCTTAATTTGATCCAGACAGGCATCCTCCCAAATGAGAACCATTACCACACTTCCATTGGTTTTTTTTTTTTTTTCATAAGAAATACCAGACTTTACCTACTTTATGGAATTCAGTTAGCTTAAATCATTTACTATTCATAATCACATTAAAATTTTAAAGAAGATACATTGTATTTAATGATTTTTAGAGCAACTGTTTTTCAAAACATTACCTTAACTTGATATATTTACTATCTTTCACTTTTTTAATAAACCACACACTTCCAATTACAATCCAGCTAAAACCCCAGTGATACTCCTGGTAAAACAAGGACACAGATGACAACAGAGCTTTTCGAGTGAGTACCCCTACTAGTGGTTTGATATTTCTGTGGGGGTCCGAGTCTCATGCATGGCAGGCAGGCATCTCATTTTTGCACTTACACCTCAATCCTTCACCTGTAGAATCAAATCTGCAGAGACTTCTATCTGGATGGCATAGTTCCTTCTCAGTATTTGATGCCTCTTGACATGGCAAAATGTCATCTGTTAAATGCAAAGATTGGCAAAAAGTGAGATGTGGTTTCACTAGAAAGGATCATGGAATTCTCAAAAGGTTAACCTTTGTTCTACAGAGAGTGCTGAACCCAACTCTTCTCTATGGCAGCATCACACTATTATATAGACAGAGAAACAGATTCAGGAAGAGAAGAGAAGAGAGAATAAAACGACCATGTCAGTACTTCTAGATTTTAATCAGATCTCTGTGGTGATTTCTAAGACTCCAGGCCAAATCATCTAGGTCTCCAGTGAAGTAGGTTACATGCTTTAATGTGGAAACAAACAGCCTATCATTAGGCTGATAACTGTACATGTACCAAATACAACATAAGGTAACCTCTTTACCTGGGTCCGCCCTGGATTTACTTTCCCTGCAGATCTTTCAAATGGAGCCTATTTCCTCCCACTCCACCCCCTGCCATAGTCCTCGCAACACAGGACTTCAAGATGGTGGAATTGTCCTTTTATCCCCTGCTTCCGAAGATAATTCTCACGCAGCACGAAAAGAGGCAAGAATATACAGTGAAGAAAATACAGACTTTTCAATAAGTAGTGCTGGGAAAGCTAGATAGCTACATGTAAAAGAATGAAATTAGAACATTCTCTAATATCATAGGCAAAAATAAACTCAAAATAGATTAAAGACTTGAATGTAAGACCAGATACAATAAAACTCCTAGAGGAAACATAGGCAGAACACTCTTTGACATGAATCACAGAAATGATCCATCTCCTAAACTAAAGGAAGTAAAAGCAAAAATAAACAAATGGGACCTATTTAAACTTTTAATTAATTAACCTTTTCTGCAAAAGAGACCATGGGAATGGGAAAAAAAATTTGCAAATGATTACTGATAAGGGGTTAATTTCCAAAATACATAAACAGCAACACAACTCAACATCAAAAAAAACCAACCAAACAAACAAATGACCAGGTTAAAAAATAGGCAAAAGAAATGAATAGACACTTTTTTCAAAGGGGAAATGCAGATGACCAACAGGTCATGAAAAGATGCTCAACGTCACTAATCGTCAGGGAAATCCAAATCAAAACCACAATTAGATATCACCATAAACTAGTCAGAATGACTGCCATCAGGAAGAACACGGATAACAAATGTTGGCAAGGATGTGGTGAGAAGGGAACACTTGTACACTTTTGGTGGAAATGGAAACTGATGCAGCCACTGTGTAAAACAGTATGGAGATTTCTCACCTTCCTAAATATTTGACTTTTAAATCTTTTGACATCAAATGATATCCCTCTCTGCCTGTGCCAGCTTGTCACCATCATCTATGGACACTGGTGAACCACCAGAGCATGTTAAAGCTAAATCAAGTAGTGAGTCAGATCTTGGTTCCTCTGCTCAAGATCATCACGTGGACTTCTGTCCTACAAGAAGTAGATATAAAATTCCTTTGCATGATCCTCACACAAACCAGGCTTACTTATGCCTCAGGACTTCTACATTTACACATTGCTTCCTTCCAATATACACATGGCTGGTTCCTTCAACTTATTTTCTGAGCAAAAAAAAAAAAAAATATATATATATATATATATATATATATATACACACACACACACATTCTCCATGTGACCATGCATGATCTATTTAAAACTTTAAAACTCTACTTAAAACTTCATTTCCCCCTTACCTGGGCACTCTCATCTCAATTTTCTGCTGTTTTATTGTATCCACACATAGCACATGTCATCACTTGACATAAAATACATTTTTCTATTCACTTGTTTAATTTCATTCACTGTCTGATTAAAATATAAATTCCATGAACTCAGGGATTACTGTTTTTTGGTTGTTTTTTTTTAACTGCTTCTCACATGCATCTAGAAAAATTCTTGATATAACATAGATGTTCAATATGTACTTGTTTAATGAATGGATAAATAAATGACCTAAGACGTATTCAATGAAATCTTTTAAAGTAGTGTAAACTCTATATAAATTGTTTGTATTTTTATTGGAAATAAAATTGAACCAATTGGTTATGAAAATGATTTATGCATAACATTCTTAATCTGGTTTCTCATAATGGAAGCTAACAAATGATGAATATGCAAAGCTTCTTGAACATAAGATTCAAGGAAAATAAAACTGTATATGCAATTAAGGCAGTGTGGGCAATAAATGAAGCGAAGATTGCACAATAACAATTACTGTGAAACAATTAAAATAGTAATTTTTGTAGATTCATATAAGAGCTACAAATCTTCTACCCCTAGAACTCCATAATTAAATATTTGCCATAGTTCAATTAGATGTTGTATATTATCTCTAATTTTTCACTATTTATACAAAACAATACCCACAAAAGTGCTATAAACAAAAATAGCAAAACAGTCAAGTACAAATTACACGGAATTAAAAAAAAATTGTTTGATGTGGATCATTTTTAAAGTCTTTGTTGAATTTGTTACAGCATTGCTTCTGTTATTAATATTTTGGTTTTTTGGCCACGAGGCAGGTGGGATCTTAGCTCCTGACCAGGGATCAAACATGCACCCTCTACAGGAGAAGGCAAAGTCTCAACCACTGGACCACCAGAGAATTCTCATGCATGGAATTTAAAATGCAGCTTATATCAGTTGGTATTAAATATCTTTCACCAACGTTAGCCAGTTTTACTACCTTTAGTCCCCCAAATGGAATTCGCAACCACAAAAACAATGACATGGGGGAGGGGTGCAATAAATTGTCAATCAATTAATCTCCTGAACAGCTTTTTGTTTTAGTGTATTCTATTTCAGAGCTCAAAGCTATTTAAAGATGTCATCTATATTTATATTCATATTCAATTTTCTCCCTCTCCATCCTCTCTCCCTTTAATTCTTATATTGCACCACAATCCAGCTGTATAAAATTATCTTTGACATTTTAAAATTCTCCATCAATGATGTACAATCAGCAGGATGAAGCTTTGTCAACAATTTCAAAGTCTCTATACCAATGAAGCCACATGTGCAAAGCCTGCCATCCTTCAAATCTTATCTTGTACAAACAGGTTACATGAAATTGACCAGACTCCCTCAGATGGTAGAAAATGAAGTCCAAGCCTCAAAGCTACTGCTGCAAAAGTTATAATTGACATCTACTTTTGACTCCAGGGGTTTTTGACAATTTCTTTATCAGTTTTCTTAAATCAGTAATGAATTTCAATGAAAAGTCATAGATCTTAAAAGGTAGCTAGAAATTAATAAGATAAAAAAATAATGCTTCAGTCAGTGAGTTCAGTCGCTCAGTCGTGTCCGACTCTTTGCGACCCCATGAATCACAGCATGCCAGGCCTCCCTGTCCATCACCATCTCCCAGAGTTCACTCAGACTCACGTCCATCGAGTCAGTGATGCCATCCAGCCATCTCCTCCTCTGCCGTCCCCTTCTCCTCCTGCCCCCAAACCCTCCCAGCAGCAGAGTCTTTTCCAATGAGTCAACTCTTCACATGAGGTGGCCAAAATACTGGAGTTTCAGCTTTAGCATCATTCCTTCCAAAGAAATCCCAGGGCCGATCTCCTTCAGAATGGACTGATTGGATCTCCTTGCAAATAATGCTTAGTTAACTGGATAATATATAAGCATTATTCAGGTTTTCATCAAGAGATAACTTATGTACTTGGAATATTTATAAAGGAGAATAAGCAAAATCCTGGCAAGCCAACCTAAAAATATTCACAGAATATTCACAATATTCTGATTGTGAGCTATATCATGCAATCTTTATAAAAATACATAGTGAGTAATTTGTTCAAGAATCAATGTTATTTAAGAATCAGTGATTAAGCATATTCTTATTTAGTCACAAACACTGATCTTTTTTCATATTTGCTATTTTGGTAAAGCCTAAACAGATCTTCCTTATAATAAACACACAGTGAATACCCCTGTCTTGGGAAAGCATGGAAGTAATCTAAAATATTTTTTAATGTTATAAAAAGAATTTAGTTTTATTTTCCAACTTGAAAACATTCAGAAACCATGATAATACCCATATCTATCACTTTTCTAGAGTTGTTTATACTTCTATAATAAAAATAGAAACAGTTTTTTTCTCTAAAGATAATAGTACACATAATAATCTATGTGGTGAAATAAAATACAAGAACAAGAAAAAATCTATCTGGGGGATTTCTCATGATCAGAATTTTCCCAAATGTAAAAAGTTACTATTTGTTTTTAATTTAAAAAAATTAAACAATAAATTATACATTTCTGGTATTTATTTCTGTATATTTTGACAAACATAGAGCCATGGTCTGAAAATCCATCAATATTTCATTTAGTCAGTCAGGGCTGTCCCTAGTTGCTCTGATGGGCTGAACTGTACGTACCACCACCAACTCATATGCTCAAGTCCAAACACTTAGTAGCTCAGAATGTGACCATATTTGGAGATAGGGTCTATAAAGAGGTAATTAAGGTGGTAAATGTGGTCATATTGGTGGGCTCTAGTCCAATATGATTGGTGTCCTTATAAGAAGAGGCATTTAGGACATGGACACACAAAGAAGACTGTGTGAAGACCAAGGAGAAGGCAGTCATCCACAAGCAAGGGGGAAAAAAATGCAAGAAAAAAAAAAAAACTTGGTGACCCCTCGATGTTGGATTTCCAGCCTTCTGAATCATGAGAAATGAAATTTCTGTTGCTTTAAGCCATCTGTTTGTGCATTCTTAGTCTCTTCAGTCGCGTCTGACTCTGTGTGACCCTATGTACTGTAGCCCACCAGGTTCTTCCGTCCATTGGATTCTTCAGGCAAGAATACTGGAGTGGGTTGTCATACCCTCCTCCAGGGGATTTTCCTGACCCAGCGATCAAACCTGTGTCTCCTATTTCTCTTGCATTGGCAGGCAGGTTCTTTACCACTAGCACCACCTTAAGCCATCCAGTCTGTGATAACTTTTTTTTTCTACTGCCTTAGAAAACATGCACTGCCCCTGGGGTGATTAAGGCAGGTATCTAGTGACCCAAAGTATGAAAGCCTAAATAGATGGCTGTTGATTTGAAAAGTACACTGCAAGGCGAGCTGGTTTACTGTCTCTAGGAATTGGCTCACTCTGGAAGAGACAGACCCTCTGTGATCAGCAAGACAGCGGGTATCAAAGCATCAAAACAGAGAAAATAAAAACACAGTAATAGAATTGTTCCCTTGTCTCAAAAGAAAAAAAAAATCAGACAAATTTTTGAAAGCACACTAGTTTGAAGAAGAAAATAGAGAAGTCTTGTCAGGAAACCTATATGTCTGAAACAGAACCATTTCTATAAATCAAAATAACCACCAAAAGACTTATTACAGCATTCACTTTCAAGTGGACACATTTCCAAATGCTATAAATCTGCTGTAAAATGACAGAAAACACAATGTTTCCACTAAACCATGGCAAATGTTTGCCTCAGCTTAATTCATCCTGATAAAAATCTCATTATTTTGAAGACATATCTTTATTTTTGATACTGAAACAAAGCCTCAAAAATAATATAATATTCTTAGCATAAGTGTAAGTACTACTAAAGAAATATATTCCCATGACATTTTATTTAAATCTGCTTTTTATGGAATGATACTTGTGGCTCAGCAGAAAGAAGAATTCATCCAAAATCCCAAATACTTGATATTTAAATAATTTCACATGCTCTTTGTTCAGTCTATTATACAATTCTCATTTAGCTGTGTAGGTAAATCAATACTGTATGTGTATGTATGTACAGGGACTAGGAGCGTGGGGGCATTTTCTGTAAGAGAAGGCTTCTCAGAAAAGACACCCTGACTCAGTCTGAAAGGATATCTAGTGGTAGGACAGGTCATAAAAAATTTTTGTGAAATAAGCAGAGGGAGCAATGTTTGCAAAGATATGCAAAAAAGGAGATAACACTAGACTCACAAGTAGCTCTTTTCGGTCAGAATATGGGAATTCTTGGGGGAATTAAGAAGGAAGAAGTTGGGCTGGTGTGTTAGAGCAGGATCCTGGTGATCTTATGTCATGACAAAAAAAATCTGAATTCCATGCTGAAGGCAATGAGAGTTACTGAGGGATTTAAATAGAGATTGGCCATAGTTGGATGTTAGAAAGTACAAACTGGTGGATAGCAGGTAGTAGTGATTAGTGGAGTGGAATAGACTGAAACCGGAATTTTCAAAATCCAAGAAAAAAAAAATGTGGGACATACAAAATCAGAGTTGGATGAATAATAATGATAAATAAGTGGAGACAATTGGAGAAATATAAGAACATACTCTCAATAATGTTTGGCACCAAGTTAATGTGGAGGTAAGAAAGGGGAAGACGGATTGAAGAATGACTCCTTGGCTTCTATGTGAGACCAAACAGACATCAATAGGGAACAGAGGAAAAGGGAACTAAGAAAAAGAAATAGAGTTTGAAAGAAGATTGGGATTTATTTTAAAATATGCTAATATTGAGTTTCTGTAGCAAATGGATAAACCTGTTCTCCTTGCCTTCTTTTATTACAGAGGCCAAATTTAAACACTCAGTTTTCTTAGCCTCCCTAGCAACCAAGGTTATCTGCATGACGATCACCTAGCTGATGAACGACATGTCCAAAACTATTTCCTATGCCATTCCTTCCTTCTTCCTATCCTGAATGAGAGAGGTTATTCCAGAAGAATAAGATGGCAAGCATGAGGCAAGTAGCAAGAAAACGCCTTAGTCCTTGAATTTAGCAGTATCAGAGTTGAAGAATCTATGCCATGACTATCTCCTCTATTAAGTCATCGGACAAGTGAAAAAGTCACTCAGTCATGTCTGACTCTTTGCAACCCCATGGACTAAACATTCCATGGAATTCTCTAGGCCAGAATACTGGAGGGGGTAACCTTTTCCTTTTCTAAGTGATCTTCCCAACCCAGGGATGGAACCCAGCTCTCCCACATTGCAGGTAGATTCTTTACCAGCTGAGCCACAAGGGAAGCCCCAAAATACTGGAGTGGGTAGCCTATCCCTTCTCCATGAGATCTTCCCAGCCAAGGAATTGAACTGGGGTCTCCTGCATTGCAGGCGTATTTTTTACCAACTAAGCTATCGGGGAAGCCTATTAAGTCAAAAGCAAAAGCAAAAATCTCAGACTATTCTACTTTCTTGCATCCCAATGCATATCTAACCCTATTTTCCATTGGAGTAAGATTTTCCTCATGGAAATGTCCAGAAGGTGTTGAGATGGATCTGCCTGCTTCTCCCACTTGGCCATCACCACCAGGACATGAGACTGAAACCATTGACTCTAGTCATCCAGAACCCTACTCCAGGGCAGTCGCTACCAAATGCAAAAAATCAACACAAGACTAGGTCTCATGGTTCCCAAAGGCTAGTTCTGTTCTTAAACCTAGGGTTAGGCTGACTTCACAAAAATTTCCTAAGAACATTATTTACAACGTAGGCCCCATCTTCAGTGATTCCCATCTAGCAGGGCTGGAATGAATCCCAGAATCAATCACTCTTTTACGTGATTCTGATGATTAACTAGATATAGTCTGTCAGTGCCTGAATTTGAGTGGAGAGTCTCATTTGAAAATTTAATGCCACCTAATTTTACCATCTCTCACAGTCCCACCATTTATAAAATGCAACTCCATCTGAATGCCAATCTTATCCCATAACGCTTTATCCTTTGTCTCCATTATTAGTCCTCATTCTGCTGTGTTCCCTCCAAAAAGTTTAAATATGCTTTCAATCTTCATTCTATTTGAAAAACAAAAAACAAAACCCATGCACCCTCACCTTCAAAGATTCAAAGAACACTCTGTGACCTTGACCTGAGTACGGAATTTTTCTAAAAGGAAACCACTCACTTTGCAGCTTTCCCCAAGGGGAGATATCTTTTTCCAATGCCCCATAAAACACAAGGCCAAAAATTAAAGTCATCATCCTTCTAAATCCCCAATGTCAGTGATTTATTCTTCCATGTTGTAAAGACATCTTGGCTCACGACATTTAACTTATAGCCCTGGGTCATCCATGCAGGAGGTCTGATTTCCATATTTATTGAAGATTTCAGTCATGGATTTCAAAGTCATCTTCTCTAGAGCTTTATCTTGTAATCTTGTATAAACGTAAAAATCATGTAAAAGCCCTACCCAATCATTGAGCTTTAAAATCCATGTCTCATCTTCATCAAACTTTATTTCCACATCACTTCAGACTAATATAGTGATAACACTATCTAGAAATATTCTTAGAAATTGTAGATGCCAGTATTTTTCTGTGTGACCCCAACTTATCTTTGAATGTTCAAGTATCTGGTGCTCTTACTCCCACTATTATTGCATTGTTTATTTCTATAGTGATGTTAAGGAGTTTAAGTGCTTACTAAAAATCTGGCATTTGTCTTCTGAGTAATTATTATGGCCCATCTACACAGGCCTTTGTCTTAGTGTATGGGTCATGGGTACATAGAGAAATGGCTTTGGTTCCCAGAGCTGAAGATGAAGAGTTAAGTTCATGTCTGAAATGATAGCAGAGTCCTATTACAAGCAATCTCAGGTCCCAAGCACAACCCAAGCATTTTCCTGCATAAACTTGCTGTGTAAACAGTTTCAATGGCAACAGCCATTTCCTAACTCCCTGATGGTCCAGGAAGTCCAGTCAATAGCTTATTTCATGGCTTTGTTCTCCTTTGAGGGTGATCAGCCAGACTGAGCAATAAATACAACTATTAGGGATCATTTTGTCTGGCAGACCTCAATTTCTGTAGAAACTATTAAACTGAGATATATAATGTCCCTGCTGAGGTGATCAGGGTCAGGGACTAGATGTTTCATTCAAAATCCAGTGTAAGTGGGCTGTGCTCTGGTTCATAAACAACCATGCAGGGTAACAGAAGAGAGATTATTAGGGGAGTTTTGAATGGCAGATCATGCACTGCCTGGAATTGACAATGTATTCCCTACTGGCATATTGCTTCCCTTCTGATAAATCGAAGGAATATTATCTTCTTTGAGTGAAAAGTCACTGATGTGCTTAATAATAATGCTTAATACTAATAATGCTTAAATTATTTACTTCTAGGAATGGGTGGAGGTTACAGTCTGTTCCTTTAAAGTTCTACATTTCACTTATCTATATCTCAATTTATCCTAACATGATTTCTTACTAATATATACTGAGAACTGACAATACAAAGATGAAAGAGAACTCTATGTATTCCGTGTTTAGAACTCTTGTAAATTTACCTTGATTTGAGCGACAGGAGACACAGACCTGTAAGCTCTTATAACAGCAGAAGTGCTTTTTAAGTATCAAAGCACAATGCAAACATCCTTTATCAAGTTTCCTTGGTCTCTCTTAGGCAGACTGGAACATTTTTTTCTTAACCACATTTCTTCTGTTACTGGAACATTTTTATTTTAACCACACCTACCATTTCTTTGTATCCAACTAGAACTTGGAACCCTTTCTGCAAAACAGCTTTCTTGATTCTACCATGTCATAATAAAATTTCAAAAGGAAAAAATTCTATCAAATATCTATACTCAAATATATCAAATAAATGTGATTATTGCATATTAGCCTAAGTTAATTTCATCCTTACCAACTTACATTTTAAACATTGAACTTTCCTATTAAGAACAATGTGAATGGTGAATTGAATATTGCCCAGTTAATGTAATCACAGGAATGATATGGATAATTTTTTAGATCTGATGTGTGGTTTATTGATCTAGTTGTTTCAGTCTAAATAGAAAATAGATTATAACTAATATACTTCTCCATTTGTGTCTTTCAATGGCTTAGTTAAATTGATTCTCTAAGAAGACAGTTTCAAATCAATGGGGGCCAGTTTTCTCTTGATATCCTAGAAGGCATAGAATTCTCTGGGTAGGATTTAACTAACCAGTGTAAATATGCTACAGGGTTCCAAATCTGAGACTCAATTACACACTTCAGTTCTTTATAGTAGCCTGTGTTCACCTCTAGCACAAATCTAGTCATTGTACCACAGTGTATAAGGACAACAGAAAATAGTTCACTCTAAAACATTAAGCAAAAATAAAAGAGCAGATCAAAATCATTACACAATGTTTAAACTGAACTGACTTTTTTATACAATAAGGATCAGAATGAGAAAAATATCTTACCATCTGCTGGCAAGCAGCCTGAGCTAAAAGATAGATCATCAATAGCTATGACTTCATCCTGAGCTGAAATCATCTGGCCTTGAAAAACAACCTGGACAAGAAAAACAAACAAAAATAAAGAACAAGGAACAGTATTGTCTCACAGTCTTGTAGCACAGAGTCTACAAATAAAAGAAACACAATACTTCCTAGAAGCACATGGGTGACCATGCCAATTCCAAGAGGAGAGAGATCTATACTCTGAAGAACAAAAAAATGCCTGCATGGGAGGGGAGTTGGAGGGAGATTAAATACATGCATGTGTACGCTGAGTCCCTTTGCTGTCCACCTGAAACTATCACAACATTGTTAATCGGCTATACTCCAATACAAAATGAAAAGTTTAAAAACAAAACAAACAACACCTGAACCAAAAAATGTAGTCTTCTCTGTATCTCACATGTTTAGAATAGGTTAGGTAACATATTTGTGAAATGAATCAACAGCCACCTGGTTTCTTCCCTATATCATCTTCCATGTTTGGTTCCTATGCATTCATACTACTTAGCATTTACCAGTTCTGGGAGCCTCATTCCATCTTAAGCTATGGTTCTCAGTATTTTGCATCATTATGCAAAAATAAAGAGCAGATCAAAGTCATTACCTCTGGTTCTCTGAATTTTACTCACAGCCCCATCTTGAATGTCCTTGTCCTATCTTCCTGCACAGTTTCTGCCATTATCTAAACATAGCTCGAGACACTGATTGGAAATCATTGTTCAGTGACTTACTGTTAAAATGACTGCATGTTGTACTGTGATGTGAGGCCAGCCCAAGTCTCCACCAAGAGGAAATCCTCTAGCAGAATGAATCTGAGAAACTTGGAAAGATCAAGTAATCCTAATTACTTAAATCAAAAAAACATTGGTGTATTGGTGGAGAGTATCCTCCTGTCCTCACTAATGAATATCAATAATGTGTGAGGCTTAATTCATGGATACATTAAACCTGTGTGCATGACTCAACCTTACTCATAGTGTAGACATTATTTCAAGACATCACACTGCTTCTTAGCTTAACAGTTGGTCTGTGTCACAAGACCTAGGAGATCATTTTGCTGTCCTGCATTTTCTTTTGTTCCTGTACAACGTGATGTCCTAATATATTTCCTTTTAAACCAGGGATTGTCTACTAGTCTATTAAAAATGAGATGAAAAACATCTATAATGTATCCAGTGAACTGTCAATATATAGCCCTAAGAAAGTCATCCTCTCTTCACATCAATTAGAATAACCATGGGACTACTTACAAGTCAGGACCATGATGGAAAAAGTCTATTAAAAATTGTGATGTAGGGATGGCTTCATATGAAGGTAGCATAGCATAGTGTGTATGCTCAGTTGTGTCTGACTCTTTGTGACCCCATGGACTATAGCCTGCCAGGCTCCTCTGTCCATGGGATTCTTCAGGCAAGAATACTAGAGGGGGTTGCCATTTCCTGCTCTAGGGGATCTTCCCGACCCAGGGATTGAACCCATGTCTCCTGCATTGCGAAGCAGATTCCTTACCACTGCGCTACCTGAGAAGCCCCCATAGCATAAAGTGTATATTTGGAATCAGATTACTTGAATTTAGATCCCAGATACACCACTTCCCAGCAGGAAGACCCTGGAGAAGTTACTTAACACTTCTGTGCCTCAGTTTCTTTCTTTGTAAAAAGGTACTGATAAGAATAGTTATTACCTATATGATAAGATGTATGCAAGGTAACAAATGAATCATCACTTATAAAACTGCACTTGACCTATATAGTTGGCATTAAATGTCGGCTATTATGGCATAGAGTTATTAAAATATGTAAGCTACTGCATAGTATTTACTAATTAAAAATCTACTCTGCACAGATTAACTTTATTCTTCTTGAAAGCCTATTCATATAGATACATTCCCTAGTTCCTGCTGAACTGAACACTTACCTATAGCAGCCACATTTAAAAAAAAATTATTTTTGGTTGAAATGCAATTACTTTAGTATAATTGAAAACATTTCTATAGTATTACAATGATCAAGGATAACCAAAAATTAATATTTGGATACTAGTATTTCAAGGTGTCATAAGGTACTTGCAGCAGCCACATTTAAAGAGAAAAGTGGAAATAATTGTTGACTAATTACCAGTCTCTGTTCTCCTCCATGCTCTCCCCACAAACCCATTCATCTTCAAGACTTTAAGTGTCACCCAGGCTCATGAACACATGTTTACATCAGGAATGTCAACCTCTTTCTCTTGAGCTCTCCTTCCCCATCTCTACCATCTGTTGAATATTTTCAGTCAGGTGACACGAAGGCACTTTTAATTCAAGATGTTTTTTCCTCTCAACTTGGACCTCTGCCCTGACGCTCTTCCTCTGAAAATGGTATCAAGAGACTGCCATCTGCAATGCTCAAAACCCCAAAATGATCCTTGGAATCACTTTCTCCCCCAGTCGTGTCCAATAGATCAAGACCTATTAAACCCTCTTTACTTTCCATTGCTATTTCCACTCCTGCATCTTCATACCTGATCTAATGAAATAGCTTTTATGTTATTTATTTGGCTCTGCCAGGCCTCAGCTGCAGCATGCAAATTCTTAGGTGCAAAATGTGGGATCTATTTCCCTTCCCAGGGATCGAACCACAGGCCCCCTGCATTGGAAGCATGGAATCTTAACCACTGGACCACGCAGGGGAGTCCTGAAGTAGCTTTTAAATTATCTTCTTACCTTCAAGCCTCTCCTCAGAGTTTGCAATATGTGTATTTATTTATTTGATTCAGTTAAATTATAGATTAACTTGGTATAACTGAAGAGAAGCTAGTATGAAAATTGGCAGTCATTTAAGCCCACTGGCACTGCAAGAGCAAAGGTTTTCTTAGGGAAAAGAATTGCTTCTCTAATTGTAGGAAAATTACTTGTGGATCTAGGGAGCTAGGAAACAAAAGACCCACCAGGTACAAGGAGATAATCCAGTTAAATATATTTAAACAAAAAGTTTCCAGGGATTTTGGCTGGGATCCTGAAAGGGGGGATGGGTGAATTATCTAAAGAATGTGGAAAATGAGTGAAGTTGCTCAGTCATGTCCAACTCTTTGCAACCCCCATGGACTGTAGCCTGCCAGGCTCCTCTATCCATGGGATTTTCCAAGCAAGAACACTGGAGTGGGTTACCATTTCTTTCTCCAAGGGAACTTCCCGACCCAGGGATCGCACTGCAGGCTGGCTCTTTACTGTCTGAGCCACCAGGAAAGCCCTTAAAAAACACAGAAACACATGATAATTTTTTAAAAACCAGGCCCTATAGTCAGAAGCTGTTTGTGATGTGGTAATTGCCTTTCTAAGAGAAGTGATTAACATTCTTTGTTTTTTCCAAAACTTAGGCAAGTAACCTTTTCCAAATACCCACCTCATTTTTTTCTGTTAGGTGAAGTAAAAAAACAAAACAAAAAGATAGGGACTTTCCTGGCAGTCCAGTGGTTAGGACTCTGTCCTTCCACTGCAGGGGACAAGGATTTGATTCCTGATCAAGCAACTAAGATCCTGAGTGCCTCAGGGGCACAGCCAAAATAAAGAAAAGAAAACAGCAGCAAAGTAGCAAAACAAAAGCAGATCACAGCACGGATAATGAAGTTAGAAGTTTGACACCATCACATAAGTCAGGTATAGACTGCACTGATGCTATGGAAAACATGAGACAAATTTCTTTCACCTCAAACATTTTTAGAGAAGATGGCTTCGGAAGGGAGGGTTTGTGCTTGAAATACTCTATTTAAATCTTCGATGAAACTTTTATGGCAGGTGAACAATGGATATAAACTCACTTGGATTATACCAGTAACGGCATGAACAGAAACCCTTGCATTTATATCTTCTGTATGAGAATTTTTCTAATTAGTTATGCATTCAATGGTCTTTTTCAAGAAAATATATAAAACACAAGAAGATGACAGTAGTCTTTTCATCGTCATGCATTCACACAGTAAGTATTCTTGAATTAAAAGATAAAATGTCTCAAATTATGATTTTGAAAAGTTTGAGAGTAGCAGTAAGTTAATAATTTATATTTATCATTATTAACCACATCTTTTGTTTGTATTAATAAAGCGCATTGTTTCTGAATGGGAGAGTGATGAGAAGTCTCTGGCATTTCTAAGTGGAATATCAGAGAAATGACAAGTAGATAATAGCATATTAAAAATGCTTCAGTATCATTTTAAAATTCAGGCACTGATTTCAAGAATCCAGATATTCAACTCAAAAGCCACAGTCAATGATATACTTAGTAACATAATATTCATTCTTTCCTATCCATAAAACCAATAGGGGAAGTCCCTTCAAGAACCAGAAAAAAACAGGGATGAGGAGAGATTTCATCTGAATTTGAGGCTAAATTTCTGCTATATGTTTAGCCTGGTTTATTCTTTGGTTCTATGAATATTTTAAGACAATAGTAAAATTAATTGCTTTTGTCTGCAATTTTGAGAAATGTGATCGCAGTTCATTAACATCATGCAATGCATAATAATGTTTCATCTAACACAGCAGACAAAGGATTGTTTAATAAGTCACATCAGATCTGACCAAATCTAGAGGTTGGATTTTTTTTCTATATTTCATAAATTCTTACATGGCTTTATTAGATAAAAAAATTATCGTGGCTCAGTGACTGACTGAGGTCTGAAATCAAACTATCCTATGTTCCAATCTTGTATGGGATTTGGTGTATTATTTCATTCTCTAAAGCTTACAGTCCTCTGGACTTCCCTGGTGCTCCAGTGGCTAAGACTTCACCTTCCAATGCAGGGGCCCCGGGTTCAATCCCTGGTTGGGGAACTAAGATCCCATTTGCCTCAGGACCAAAAAACCAAAACATGAAACAGAAGCAGTATTGTAATAAATTCAATAAAGAATTTAAACATGGTCCACATCAAAACATTTTTAAAAAATAAAGCTTACAATCCTCATGTGAACAATGGGGTAAATGATAGTTGAGAGGACTGCCATGAAGGGCCAGTAAGATAGTATACATGAAGGACTAAATGTAATTCTTTACATACAGTAAGCACTTAATCAATACTAGATGTTATTCTTTAAACACCTTCAGAAACTTTCTGAAACACTGCCATCTCTGTGGACGAAATGCATAAACACCATTCCTAGTTTATACAGCAGCAGTCTCTCAGAAATTAACATACACTTCAGGTTAACAAGGGATGGATCTAGTTAGTCCTTTACAGGTGAAGGCCACAAAGTCCCCACACAGGAACCAGATCCAGAGGGTTTCTCAGAAACCCATGCTAAGCCAGAGTCCAGCTGGGACGAAAATCTATGTAAGTATTTCTAAGGCAAGCATGAATGACTTTAAAACTATCAAGGCAGCATGCATGGGAAACTGCCAAGAAAAACAAACAAATAAATAAACCTAGAATAATTCTAGGAGACTTGTAAATTGATGAGGCAGCAGATACTGTCTGGAGACGCTGATTACAAAATGGCCTCAAATAAGCCTCTTTCTAAAGCTTTTCAGCAAACAGCTACTTCATAGTGGCAGGCAGTATTACAAGCACAGCACATCTCTGTGGCCCAGCTCAACAAAAGCAAATGAGTATCTGTTCACTCACTGACAGGATAGAACTAGAACATACCTGCTGTCTTAAAGATCAGTGTAGCCAGAGGATCCCATGAGAGTTGTACAGTTTCCTAATTTTTAGCAATGCCTTTAAGGTAGAGGCACTGTTTTTGTATCAGCAATGAAGGATTTTGAGAATCAAATTAATATGCTCCATGGGCATCTGTTTTGGTGGAAGACACTGCTGCATTTTAAAGCACTCGGGTGAATAATCTCACTTCCTCTGCTACAGCTGAATTGCCCTGGAGATAATCTATTTGGGAATTAAAGTTTTATAGTTATCTACTTCACATATTTAATCATCAACCCCCACAATATGCTATTTGGGAATGGACACCTGAGAAAAGCAAAGAATATATCCTAAAATGCTTAACTTACAAGTAGCAGGTTCCCGCTACTTGTATCCAACATCAAATCTCTTGTTGTGCTACTAATAAAGACCTTGACCAAAATATTTTTTGTTGTTGTTGTAGTTTTAGTTGCTAAGTAGTGTCTGACTCTTTTGTGATCTGTGGACTATAGCCCACCAGGTTCCTCTGTCCATGGGATTTTCTAGGCAAGAACACTGGAGTAGGTTGTCATTTCCTTCTCCAGGGGATCTCCCTGGACCCAGGGATCAAACCCACATCTCCTGCATTGACAGGCAGACTCTGCACTAAAATAAGAAGGCACAATGCTTGACAAAGGTAGCTTAAGACTCTTTTTTTTTTTTAATCACCCACTCTGTTTCAAAGTCGGAAAAGATGTATAAATACTGATAAATTTTACACACAGACAAGAGTCTCATAGCAGTCCTTAAGGTTTAGACAAGCATGCAGACAGAGGGACTTCAGCAAGCTCATCCTTCCGCATCTAGTCAGTGTCCCCTCAAAGGCACTCTTGACTCTCTTGTTGCTATTGTTACAGAAAAGAGACAGACGTAGGGAATTAAGAAAATAAAGTAGTAATATAATAAATAAACTAGAAATTTCTCCTTTAGTTAATGACACCTGAACATCCACAACAAATTGGATACATTCTTGTCTGGGGTTCTCACTCTGCAGAGCACTCCCCACCAAGGCAGGAACTCAAGATGTCTTGTCCCTGTGCCTGAGGAGTCCTTTATAGGAAGACTTACATGCCTGATGGCTTAAAATACCAACCCCACCTCACTCACTCACTCACGCAGACACACACCCCAATAATACTGGATTTCAAGAGGATACAAAGCCTCGAATGACAGAATTATGCTTCCAACTGTACAGTTCTCCTAAGTCATCATCCAGGAGTCACCTAACTATCTACTAAATGATTCTCTTTCATCTTCTTTGGATCCCCATTTGGCTTTACAAAAGGCTGAAAATTCTGAACTTCAGTGATTTTATGATAGATCAATTAAGAATATGTGCCATTCTTATATCTTATCATTCCATTTTAATAATAGAGGTCTTATTCATTCTCCCATATTCCCTCTTAGCCACTCAGAATTCAATACCATTTACTCTCTATATTAAGGCAAGTGCTAAATCCATCACATATCAGATGATTTTCTATTCCATGTCAAAATTATAAAATAATAGATGATAAAGGAAACCTACCTGGGCTAAACTGAGTCACAGACCAGGTTTAAAAAGCATATTTGTTCAGAATACAATGTTTTAAGATCCCTTTTTTAACTGGAAAATTTTGCTTGGCTGCCCAAAATGTTAAAGTATGCACTATTTTTCTAAGAACTCCTATAATAGTTATTAGATTATAATTTCCATCATATATAAGTTTTATTAGGCTGCATAAATAAATGTCTTTTATAGGCTTACATTGGCTTTAATTCTCAAAATTATTTTAGAAGATGAAGGCTGCATTGAATAATTTGAGTTTAACCATGAAATGACTATGACAATGATTCCACTTCAGCAGCATTTGGTATTAATATTGAAAACAATCTATGTTCTCATTACCCAAGACAATCCTATTCTCTCAAAAGCTTGAGAAAACTGTGAAACAGAAGCAATTTTTTTTTTAATTGGAGGATAATTGCTTTACAATGTTGTGTTAGTTTCTGCCACAGATTACTGTGAATTAGCCAGAAGTATACATATGTCCCCTCCCTCTTGAACCCCTCCTCCCACCCCTCTGTGCTCTTGTCACAGAGTACCAGGTTGAGCTCCCTGTGTTATACTGCAACTTCTCCAAAGCCATCTATTTTACAAATGGTAACATATGTGTTTCAATGCTACTCTCTTAATGCATCTCGCCCTCTCCTAAGCCCACTGTGTCTGCAGGTCTGTTCTTTATGTCTGCATCTCCATTCCTCCTTACAAATAGGTTTATCAGTACCATTGTTCTCAACTCCATATATATGCATTAATATACAATATTTGTCTTTTTCTCACTTACCTCACTCTAGATTCACCCACCTCACTATAAGTGAATCAAATTCTTAAGAATGCAAAATGAAATGAAAGAAGATTGGAATGATGAGAGAAAAAGGAGAGTGGAGGGGATTCAAGAAATTAGGAAGAGGGTCATCATTGCCATCTTTCTAAATTCCATATATATGTGTTAGTATACTGTAGTGGTGTTTTTCTTTCTGGCTTACTTCACTCTGTATAATTGGCTCCAGTTTCATCCATCTCATCAGAACTGATTCAAATGTATTCTTTTTAACGGCTGAGTAATACTCCATTGTGTATATGTACAACAGCTTTCTTATCCATTCATCTGCTGATGGACATCTAGGTTGTTTCCATGTCCTGGCTATTATAAACAATGCTGCGATGAACATTGGGGTACGTGTGTATGCCCAGTAGTGGGATTGCTGGGTCATAAGGTAGTTCTATTTGCAATTTTTTAAGGAATCTCCACACTGTTCTCCATAGTGGCTGTACTAGTTTGCATTCCCACCAACAGTGTAGGAGGGTTCCCTTCTCTCCACACCCTCTCCAGCATTTATTGCTTGCAGATTTTAAGCAGGACAGCAAAAAAGACACAGATGTGTATAACGGACTTTTGGACTCAGTGGGAGAGGGAGAGGGTGAGATGACTTGGGAGAATGGTATTGAAACATGTATAATATCATGTAAGAATCGAATTGCCAGTCTATGTCCGATGCAGGATATGGCACGCTTGGGGCTGGTAAGCGGGGATGACCCAGAGAGATGTTGTGGGGAGGGAGGGTGGGAGGGGGGTTCAGGTTTGGGAATGCATGTACACCCGTGGTGGATTCATGTCAATGTATGGCAAAACCAATACAGAATTGTAAAGTAAAATAAAAAATAAATAAATTTTAAAAATAAATAAATAAAAAGAAATTAGGAAGAGTATTAGAAGGTCATTTTTTACTGTTATATCAATATATGTCAGTATATAACAAATTTAGTTTTGATATATAAGTTTTAAACTTCTTAAAACTGTCTTTTAGGATGACTGGCCACCCCAACTTTCCTGGAACTATTTGGTTTCAACACGTGACAGTTCTGGCAAATTCCTCAGTCCTCAGACAACTGGGATGATTAATCACCTGGTGTTAAACATCTGTACTTTATCATTTTTCCTTCAAAGACAGAAAACATAACATACATACCTGAAACCTCTGGGGACTCTGAATTTTGATGACATTCCTCTCCCAACGATTCTGGAGCCCAGCAGTGTTTTGCCATAAATGCTGTATAGGGCCACCACAGGTAGTTTGAAAGCCAGCCATTAATCTGCCACTCATTTGGCTGGAGAAGTAATAAAATGTAATCTGTGAAAAATAATGAATGTACACGATTATAATAACGAAGTTCCCAAATATGGAAAGTAATTCAAATGCCATGTGCTTTCAAATACCTGACAAGCATGTTGGTTATTCGTTGGAAGAAAAACTCTGCTGCTTATGTTTGAGGAAGTAGAATCCAAGTTAGAGACCAGTGAGAGGAAGTGAGCTGTTAGAAACAAGACCATCATTGGTAAACGTACTCAATACACCAGGCAATAATTCAGGTCCATATCCACATTAGGTCAATATATTTTTGTTTAAAAAATGAACTATTTAACTGCACCATTTATTTTTGCAAATGGTCTGGCTGATATTGTTACTTCAATATATTCCCCAGTAAAATAACTAATTTTGAGTGGACTCCATATAACACTATTATGGACTGTAATCCACAACCCAGTTTATCTCATATAACTTGGAGAAAGTTATAGCTCAGCAAAGATGGTATCCAGGAAAAACATTATACTGGGACTGCCACCCAAATAAGTAATTCGATGAAGAATTTAAAAGAAATCCTCTTCTGTAGTGCTTGTCTCCTGAAAGAATTGGGTCAATTAGCTGCAGTTTTTCCCAGGATTACGTGGAAAACAATACTGAGTCCCAGTGCTGTCCTGTACACTGCAGTACAGACTATGCAAGTGGACTGTCACTAGTTAGAAGCTTATAAAATAAATACAGAATATTCTCTGGGCTTTCATAAATTTTTGCAATGCTTGACAAGGTTATAGTGTATTATCTGGGAACCACTATTTCCTCCTACCCTATTTGGTAAACCCCCATTTGTCAAGAAGAATGAAAAAATGACATTGATGATGATTGTGAAGGTCTATCTACCCAAGTTATTTAGTGGTATTTTAAAACTGTCTTAGAAATTAAATTTAATTGTCACATCACTGACAGACTTAATTATGAAATCTACGAAACCACTTATTCCCTACAGCTTTTCCAAAATTTACCCTAATTAAGTGGGAAAAAAGAACATTAATGATTACTTATAGATATAGTCAGAGGCATAACTGAAATCCTTGAAATAACAGAAAATTGCTCTGAGAATGTACTACCTGGAATAATTTTATAAACATAATTTAGATGAAGAGGTGGCATCACGGCGATACAAGTGGCCAATCGTTAGTTTGCTTTTGCTTCATATTCAGCAGGGAAAGCAAACGTTAAGCAAGTGAAAAATCAAATGAGCATAATGAGTCATATGGATATATTGTTTGAGGTGTAAATAAAATTGTTTGCAATACAAATGGTAACACTATTCAATGGGCCCATAATTACTGTTTATAAATATTCAGCTACTAAAAAGCATTTGTGATACATACACAAAAAGTTATTTTCGTTTGTCAAGGAAATTACTTAAACATATTTAGTTTTCAAAGCTTGGTCTTAAAAATCAGATGGATACATTTTAGCCATTATGTAATAGAACACCATTTTCAATAAAATAATAAATTATATAAATATTTAAGTTAGGTGTGTTATAAATAAGAACTGTCATTTAGTACATTTTATGACACTGAATTATTCTATATTGTGTCCAAAATTAAACGATAATATTCAGGTTATCATAAAAAGTAAAGTTTAAATTCAGAAACAACTTAAGATCCTTTAGCATTTGTTCCAGTAACAAGCTTTCTTTTCATGGGGTAAAAAAGTGTTCAAAATACACCCAATATAGCAATACCTTTTTAACTTTTAATTCTAATTTAGTGATAATAACAAGTATTTTTTAAATACACAAGCAATTTTTAAAACATTTTTATTGGAATATAGTTGATTCACAATGTTGTGTTAGTTTCAGGTGTCCAAAGGCAAAGTAAATCAGTTATGCATATATCCACTCTTTTTTGCATGCTCAGTTTTACATTGCTCCCTATCAGCATAGAATTTCTTTAATTCATAGCTGGAGATATTCCTTGGAGAATATCAAAGTATAGAAAGTTCTCTTGCTTTCCCTGGGGCTTTAGTTATCAAGTTTATGATTTAAAAAAAAAAAAAAAAAAAGCAGCAGATCCCTGGCAGCAAAATAGTCTCCGCAAGCTCATTCCCTCATCTGATACCCTTTCTTGCCACTGGCTTTCACCATCAAGAAGGGACTTACGAAGCTGATTTTTTTGTATGGCAAAACCAATACAGAATTGTAAAGTAAAATAAAAAATAAATAAATAATTTTTAAAAAGACATGCTAATAAAAAATAAAATAAAATGAAATAAAAAGGTTCTCAATGTCCTGTCCACACACCATTCTTAGTCCTTGAGGGAGACTAGTAGTAAGTATCATATCACATATACACCTATCATTGTCATCATCACATGTCATCTATTTCTCTCTACCATATTTGTTTCAGTGTATTCATCATCACCAACTGGACGGACATGAATGTGAGCAAGCTCTGGGAGTTGATGATGGACAGAGAAGCTGAGCATGCGGCAGTGCATGGGGTTGCAAAGAGTTGGACACAACTTAGCAACTGAACTGAACTGACTCATCTGATTCATAAATTCCCCTTTTATGCATGCATCCATAAAAGGAACTGCATATCTTTAAAACATATTTAAAATAACCCTGTGATGAAGTTGCTAACTATTAAAATTATAAAATAGGGATTAATGACATTACAAAATAAGATGACATGATATCATTCATATCCTCAAATGTTTACATTAAAGGGGTTTTTCTTCCTTGTTGCTGGGTAGGTACAGGAGTAAAACTCCAATGTAAACTTAAGATTGATGACAAAAAAGTATATAAAATATGAAAGCAATAAAAACCATGAATCAAGTTTTTGAGGGCTAAATTCAATAATTTTGGCAGTGAATTCCACCAACCTTGATCCTCAGAAAAGATAGGTAGAATTTTCAGTCTCACTTTCTTCAATGACTGATAGGCAGTCTTGCCTTTTCTCCATTTTCCAACTTCTAAGTGATTAATAGTAATGAATACAAGCAGAATAAATAGAAATCCTATTCCTCCTGCATAGAAACCAATGCATTTAAAGGAACTAAAAAACTTGAATATTTTAACAGTGAGATACTATCCAAAAAAATTCAGGCTGCAGGAATGGATCATTGTGACAAGCTCCAAGGCATGAGGCAAAGGTTAAAATATTAAAACTTTGGAAAAGAAAAAGTAGGTTCATCTGTGACAGAAAAATGGCTCAGTTCAGATAACAGAGGTAAAATAGCAGTCTTAGATACAAACTCTTTCAAGATGATAATTTCTATTTATTAAATTCCATTTCTATTGAATCAAGTTTTGGCTCATTCCTGTTCATTAAATTCACAAGTCAACATAGCCACATAATATTTGCTAAAACTGTGTCAAAGGATACTCTCAAACAGTAATACCTTATAGTTGCTAGCAGTGTGTAAATAAATGCTGCCATATCAATTTAAGTCTGCTTCAGTGATAAAGGGCTAGGTGAATCACTTTAGGAAATCATAAAACATACAAAAATATGAGGATGATATTAAAAAAATTGCCAATGTAAAGATCTCTGAAAATTTTTTTCCTCTATAAAAGCAATGAAAATACTGGCAAAATGACCATAATAAAATTCAGAGAACTGGAGAATTTTTATTCAATAGATAATTGAATCTCAGTTAAAAGAAAAAAAGAATTTCAATAAATTTTAGGCTTTTTTAAAATTTGCCCTATTCCCATTGCCCATTCTCAAGCCCCATAGCAACTATAAAAACTGGCAGCCTACATTCCTGGTGCAGTATGGCAACCATAGGAATGAGCAGAATGAAGCTAAAACTCTTTCAAGCCTCATTACCAAATAATTATCATTATTTGACCTCACTGATGTTTCCTGAGGGCAAAGGAAATGGCAGCCCACTCCAGTATTCTTGCCTGGAGAATCCCATGGACAGAGGAGCCTGGCGGGCTATACAGTTCATGGGCTGGCAAAGAGTGGACGCGACAGAGCACGCACGTTTCCCGAAAGCCGTCACTTATAAGGCTGTCTAAAATTGCCCAATGCAAATAGACTCCTCGTGGTAGGCATGTGTCGAAAACAACTGGCAAGTGTTTTAACTTTATAGTTGCCTGGAACCGGATATAACATCTGGGGCCAACAACAGACGGACTAAAACTGCCCAACAATCCCAAATGATCAAAGAAATGTTCTAGAAATGGACCCTGCAGGTGTGTCTGCGGAGAACAGCAAAGGGACTTCAGTTCTAGACTACGATCATACTTTCCTAGGACAAAATGAAAAGACTGGATGCTGTTTAATAGTGTGTTTCATAATATAGTATATGGACTTTAGACCCAGTTTAACAATTGGTTAAAATCACAAAAGTTCTTATAATTCCATTTAAACCTAATTTTAAATATTCAAATAAGGGAAAATAATCTGTGGTATAAAAGGAAATATTAACTTTTCATAATTTTGTTATCTTTGATAAACCTATACAGTTTAAGTTTACAGATAATTATACATTTTAAAAACCTCATGTATCACCTTTACTATTCGTTGAACTCTAGAATTATTCTATACTTATATATTTATAAGAATTAAAAGAAAAACTCATTTATGAGTTATAAGAAAAAAATTTATACTCTTACAAGAAAAATTGTTATAGTCCATCCTTTTAAAAAAGTGTTACTGTAATTGCAAAGATGTATTTGAATTTTTATAATAATATTATTTTATCAAATTGCAATGTTATATACTTTAAAAAATCAGTACTACATCCTAATCACTCTGCTTCAAGCTTTAGTAGATGTCAAACATCAGCACAGTGATGCTTTTAGTGTTCTAAAAGATTTTCAAAATTAGCTCAGAAAACTTCTCAAGGCATTGATTACATGATGAAACTTAATCTGGAGCACTGGCAAATTATTTCAAGTGTAAGTTAATCAAAAATTTTATTAAAACTCACGAAATAAGAATTTTTGAATTAAGACAAATTTCAGCATAGCTATTTTCCCATAAACATTTTCAACACTTTATATCTGAAGGCAAAACATTTGCTTATTTAAAATTATCTCTAGGGAAAACTCATATTTTAACATTTAATTGTAGTTATGAGACACATCACTATTGTTAAAATCACTAGCCCTTCATTACTATGCTAATCAAAATTTTGCCTCCTTTTCCCTTTTTGGCATATATTATTATTTCCATTTTATAGATGAGAAAACTGAAACAACATAGTAAGCAGGTTAGCAGGGCCAAGGTTCAAACCCAACGAGTCTGACTTCAAAGATCTGGAGCCAAACCAAGTGATACAGATAAAAAGAATGTCTGCCTGTATAACATCTCAATTTTGATATAAATGATCCCACTTTATCTCTTTTAGGCTATCAAAAAATTAGCATGGCAAAATGAGAAAATAGACAGAAGGAAAGAAAGAGGGATGAAAAGGAGGAGAACAGAAAAGAGGTGGAGATTCTGATGTTGTCTAACTTCCAGATGAAGAGGCAAGCAAGAATAGAGTAAGAGCTACATATGACATAAAATCAAAGTATCAAGTCTTTTGCCCATGATGGAGACTACAGTAAGTAAAAGTATACTGTGAAAAATCTTGTAAAGTACAAGGAAGAAACGGTGGGGAGGTTCTAAAAGGGAAATGGTATTATACTGGCTAAAATCTGGGAACCAGATTCAGTGGCACCATCTAGTTCAACTGAATTCACAATGAAACTTTTACGTATTGCCGTGGATCACTGGTCCTGTTTGTGAAACTGGTCTTTTTTTGCGGGGGGAGGGGGCAGGGGTGGTGGTGGAAAAGTTGGCTTTTTCCTAACAATGGTTAAAAATTCTTTTTTAAAACTTATTTTTGTCATCAAAGTCAAGGAAGATGAACATTTTACTTACATAAGGGTTAAAATTAGGAAAACCAAAATTTTTCAGGAATGTATTAAATATCAACTTTGTATCAGTTTATGACAAGTTCCACTCAAAATATCTTATTTAGCTATTAAATCTGATCCAAGATAGATTTTAGAATTGAGTAAACCAAGTTTTAATGAAGTAAATTGCTCAAGATTATATAGTTAATAAGTGTCAGCGCTGGGATTCCAACCACATGTATACTAATTATGTAAACATTTCCAAACAATTAATATGCAATTGCTCTAAATTATCTCTAAGCAAGTAATTCTCTGGGGGTCCAGTGGTTGAGACTTGGGCGTTCACTGCCATGGAACCAGGTTCGATCCCTGGTTGAGGAACTAAGATCCCACAAGTTGTATGGTGCAGCCAAAAAGAAAAAGTTATCTTTAGGGAAACATTCACATATAACATTTAATTGTATTTATTTGAGAGAAATACAAACTTTAAAAAATCACCAGCCTTCAATTAGTTATGCCAGGCAAAAGATTACCTCTTTTCATATCACGTATAAGACCATCGGATGAAAGGAGGCACAGGGTCAATTTCTGTTCACTAAAATATCTTATTTGCCTGGTATAAAATGGTGAATGAATGAAGTTCATTAGTTAACAAATAAAACAAATATCTAGGTCCAGAGCCAACTCAAAGGCCAGTGGTCAACCCATCAGTGCTTTCTAGGCAGCCAAAGAAAATGAGCATTACTACAATCAGTCGAGCCAAAAGCAAAGACATTTGATAAATTAATTTATGTAGGATTGCTACATTTAAATTTCACAGTTTTCAGAGAGAGTCAAAATATAGCTAGAAAATCCCAATTATCTAGATAGTCCTTGGGGATCTCAGGAACCCAATTATAAGTATCTAAAACAACATTTTAGATTCTGAGTGGCTCAGTGGTAAAGAATCCACCTGCAGTGCAGGAGACATGGGTTTGATCCCTGGGTCGGGAAGATCCCCTGCAGAAACAAATGGCAACCTACTCCAGTATTCTTACCTGGAGAATCCCATGGATAAAGGAGCTTGATAGGCTACAGCCCATGAGGTTGCAAAGAGTCAGACATGACTTAGCAACCAGATAACAACAATATGACACTTTAGAATCACAAATATCTTGAATATGGTTAAAGAAGATATCAAATTAGACATTATAATCACAATCTCTAAACATCAGCCAACATTTTACTGTCCTAACCAACCGTTTGACAAAAATGAGTAATAAAGTTCAAAGCATTTACCTGACTTATCACCATTGTGATCATAAAATGGAGGTAACTGGCCGATCAGCCCATTCCTCTTTGTCCAGCCAAGTTGCAGACTCTGATCTCGTATCATACTACAGAGCCCATCCTCAAAATCACATCTTTCATAATCTGAGCCTAATGAGAGAGAAAAGAAATTAGCTTCCAAAACCTTATGTGTCTACTTAAGAAATAATACAATACATGAAAAAAGAAAACTTAGCAACAAATGAGAAATAGAGATTAACGGCTGGATAGTTTTTTCACAATTTCAGTCTACTTTATCGATGCAAAGGTTTTCTGCACATGACATTCAAATAAATCCCCACCCGTAAAAACCAGTGTGGTCATACAGACAGAATGCCACACATGAGGTCATAAGACTGAGGACCTAGGCCTGATTTTGTCTCTTACTGAGGGCCTAGCTAAACCACTTAACCACACCAAGCCCTTTTTTTCACCTATGAAACTAAAATACTGACATCCTGTCCTTTCTCCCTTGAATGATTTCTATGAAGATCTAATGATACAATATATTTTAATCACCCACAAAAAGGGTATTTTCTGGCTTTTTTTTTTTTTTAATTCCATTTTCTCTGGGTACAAGTGATCCAACAGGCTTGGGAGAAAGGAAAGGATTTGGAAACCTGGTTGCTGTGATAATCATCCAGAGTGGGCTTTATTCCGTTATCCAACATCCACAAATGTCACTCTCTAAAAAATAGATTAATTCAACCACAAATATACCATCCCTGGGTTGCAGCTCTTAGTAACGGTGATTTTCCTTTGACAAGTTTGTTCTTGTCCTGACTGGTTACATTAGCCACAGTGCTTATTCTGACTAATAGATAAGACAGTGCTTGGCAACGCAGTCACAAAAACCTCATTTTTATTTAATCATATTTTGGTCAAAATATTACTTAGTAATACATCTGGTGCATGTTCTTGTGATCATCCATGTGAGTACTAACAGCCAATTTATAAATGACATTTTTAAACATTAGCTAAACCTGCTTTACTACCAATGGTCTGTTTTATTAATTTAAGTCCTAGATTCCTTATTGAAAGATTTTACAAAGCAGCTGTATTCTGTAATATTAACAGGAATATTCTAGGTACAATTTACTGAGGAAGGTCAGTGATAGGCTTTCTACTTCCAGCAGTTTACTCAGAGACATTACTTTGGCAACAAAGGTCCGTCTAATCAAGGCTATGGTTTTTCCAGTGGTCATGTATGGATGTGACAGTTGGACTGTGAAGAAAGCTGAGCACCGAAGAATTGATGCTTTTGAACTGTGGTGTTGGAGATGACTCTTGAGAGTCCCTTGGACTGCAAGGAGATCCAACCAGTCCATTCTAAAGGAGATCAGTCCTGGGTGATCTTTGGAAGGACTGATGCTAAAGCTGAAACTCCAGTACTTTGGCCACCTCATAAAAAGAGTTGACTCATTTGAAAAGACCCTGATGCTGGGAGGGATTGGGGGCAGGAGGAGAAGGGGACGACAGAGGATGAGATGGCTGGAGAGCATCACCGACTCAATGGACGTGAGTTTGAGTGAACTCTGGCAGATGGTGATGGACAGGGAGGCCTGGCGTGCTGCGATTCATGGGGTCGCAAAGAGTTGGACACAACTGAGTGACTGAAATGAACTGAACTGAGCTCTTTACAACAACCTTACAAAGCAGACAGCAAGTGAATTCTGGGGCCAAAAGTGGAACCCAGGTCTTCTTTGACTCTAAAACCTGAATTCTTAAAACTCTAAGGTCTCATTGTTAATCCACTAACCCATTTTTACCAAATACCTAGATTTAAAGGTCGGTAGGTCAGGGTTTCTACTCAACCTGAGGAAACCAGTATTTCCAGGTAGAAGCAATGTCCTTCTACCTAAAAAACTAAGAAACTTGATTAGTCTATGAATCATACCAGGATTAAATTTACAATTGCCTTAAGGCCTTTAAAATGTTTAGAATTGCTGGAATATCTGAGTTATTACCTCATGGACTCCTACTGATTCAAGAATCTAGTTGAACAGAAAATGAAGTAAATTATATGCTTTTTGTATATAAATGTGTCTATGTCATTCAAATAGCTATGCAATAGCCTGCATAAATATGTATCTGTTTAAGTCTCTTTCAGCTCCCAGCAATGTTTCCAATGATCTATTTCTGATTACAAAATATTCACAAAAGTATTTTTATCACTGTATTTCAACAATTATGTGTATGAAATATACTCACATTCTCACATAGATGTCAGTTTTTAAATACCAAGAAATTACCTTGCGTTAAAATTACTTAGTTGATGTTTGTTTTCAATGTTTTTGTTCTCTTTAATAAACAAGGATAAAGATGATGTATTCTGAAGTGTTAGAGCTACAAAGTAGCTAAATAAAACATTTTTATTTCTGAATAGTCTCAACAGGGGTTCTTTCCTTTACAGCATGAATCTAATGAGCATACATTTTTCAACTCATTCTTATTGAAAAGAAGCAATCATGAACGTCTCATAACTGTTGGGTTATTCAAAAAATCCATCAGAAAATTTTCTAAGTACTCATTTTTCTCCCAGTAGAGAACTGGGCATTTTAAGCCATTTGAACAATTTTTCTTGAATTGTGGTTGATTTGCCTTTTATAATCTGCTATGCCACCCATCTACATTCAAATCTTACAGTACTCGCTATAGTAAAATCTGTGTGGAGATTTATCTGCTATTATAGCAATGCCTCAGTTGGACTGGATATGGAAAAAGAAGGCATGGATGCAGGAACTTATCCAGAGAATCATGTTCCTGAGCTTTCTGAACTTGAGAAACTCATCATTTTGCTTTTAATTTTGTGATACCACAGGTCAAGTGTACTATCGTCAAAAAGAGACTGTCTCTATCTTGTTCTTTGAGGTTGCTTGGAAGACCCGATTATCTTCTGAATTGGCTTCCACCATATCAGATTCTCTCATTAAAATTTTATTGCAGAGCCATTCAAAAATGTGATCATTAATGCCATAATTGGGGAAAATATTTTTAAAAATATCCTCAAGTGATAGTTAACATACAGCATGCTTCTGAGACAATGGAAAAGAATAGAAAAAAATTTAATAGTGGTAATAGTGAAGAAACTGATGCAGAATTCAGGATTAACTTAGTATGAGTATGTCATCACAATAATGAAGTTCTTAGAAAATAGAAAATGTAAGAATTAGGAAATTCTAAAAAGGAGAGGTGGAAGGCATTTATTTCACAGTTTTGTCTGGGCCTATATTAATAATGCACATTTTTTCCCTCTTGTAAGTTCTATGAGGCAGAGTTGTAGTCTTTCCGTAATAATAAATCCTGCTTTTCTTAGAAAATTGGGCCAAGACATACATAAAATGATCGTTTTAAGTATATAGCTCTGTGGTAACAAATACATTCACATTAATATGCAACAATCATCACCCTCCAAGGTCACAACTGTTTCATTTCCCCCAACTTTTCATCCTCCCTCCCCTCGGCCCCTCAAAACCACCATTCTACTTTCTGTCTATAAACTTGACTACTCTAGGTACCTCATAAAAGTGGAATAAAATATTTGTCCTTTTGTGATTGGTTTATTCCACTTAATATAATTGCCCTCAAGGTTCATCCATGTGGTAGCATGTGTCAGAATGTCCTTCCTTTTAAATCTGAACAATATTCCATTGTATGTATCTGCTGCTGCTGCTGCTAAGTCACTTCAGTCGTGTCCAGCTCTGCGAGTCCCCATGGACGGCAGCCCACCAGGCTCCCCCATCCTTGGGATTCTCCAGGCAAGAACACTGGAGTGGGTTGCCATTTCCTTCTCCAATGCATGAAAGTGAGAAGTGAAAGTGAAGTTGCTCAGCCGTGTCCGACTCTTCACGACACCATGGACTGCAGCCTACGAGGATCCTCCGTCCATAGGATAGTCCAGGCAAGAGTACTGGAGTGGGGTGCCATTGCTTTCTCCTTGTATGTATCTACCACATCTTATTTACTCACTCATCTGCTGGAGGATACTTGGGTACTACTGACACCTGAACACTATTAATTCTTCCATCCCTGAATATGAGATGCCTTTGCATTTATTTCGGTCTTCTTTAATTTCTTCCAGCCAACAATTTTTAGATTTCATATCCTTGGTTATGTTTATTCCTAGGTATTTTATTTTGTTTTACACTTTTATGAATGGAATTTTTTCTTAATTTCCTTTTTAGATGGTTCATTGTGTACAGAAATGCAGCTAACGTTTGTATGTTGATTTTGAATCTGGCAGCTTAATTTGTTTCTTTCTTCTAACATTTTTTTCATAGACTTTTTAGGATTTTCTACATTTAAGATCCCATTTTCTGTGAACAGAGATAATTTTGTGTTCATATCCAGTTTTAATGGCTTTAATTTCTTTTTATTGTCTAATTGCTCTGGCTGGGACTTCTAGTACTATGCTGACAGAGGTGATTAAAGAGGGCATCTTATCTTGTTCCAGATCTTAAAGAAAAAGTTTTCAGTCTGTCACCATTGAGTATAATGTTAGCTGTGGATTTTTCATATATAGACATTTGTGTGTTAAGGTTAATTTCCTTCTAGTCCAAGATTAAGTGTTTTTACCCCATTCCTTTTTGAGGAAAGCTATATATTTCTTTTTTTTTTTTTTTTTTATATATATTTCATAGTCACAAACTTTTACATACATTTTACTGTTTAGAAGATGATTTTCCTCATGTAGATAGTATATAAAAAATTTTCACAAAGAATTATCTCCCTTACCCTCATTTAATTTAAAAATTAATGGCCAGTTCCTGCAAAGGATAAAAATACATTCAAAATATTCCAATTAAATAAAAGTAAATTTTAATTATCCTCAAAAGTAAATTTCCATGAAAGAGTGCTATTATTTGGCTGAGCAATTTGAAACCATTAATTGATTTTATCAGGGAAATGTTTATACTTCACACTGAATTAATTTTAATAGTTTCAATGAGACAAAAATAGGAAAAATCCTAATTCAGAAAGGTATGTGATAGCAAATGGAATAAGTTCCATAGCTCACACCAGAATTATCTAATGTTTCTTAGGTTGGAATCTTGTCATATAGTTGCCTTTAATCTCAAGCCATTAAGCACATATTTGGCAAGAATTTGACACAGATACCATCAGATTTCCAAATCATTATTTTAACTGTAATACTGTTACTCAAGATTAGCAAAATTCAAAGGAATTCTCTATATCTAATTGTCTGGTGATTTCTACAGAAATACTGACTATGTGTGGCATTTACTCCAACCTGCAGTAGTATTACATGAGTATTATAAAGGTTATATAGCTGCTTACAAACAATTCTCTACTTCAGAGCAGCAGTTTGGCCAAAAGATCTTATCACTTTTCACTGCTGTCTGTAATGGTGAATATGGGACCTTTAATAGAAAGTTATCACTCTTGCATACAGAAAATTCATTTTGCATTCAATGTAGTGGTAAGATAAATACTGTACATGAAAACTCACATTTCACTCTATTAATGTTTATCTTCATATACTTCAATGAACTTCCGCAATTACAATTACTTTTAAAAGTAGTTGACATTTATGTCATCCTACTGAAGAGCAATGTTTGTACTTAATATCATCTGAATAAACACTATCACCTCTCAGATTTTCAGAATGTACCTCTGAGGTAATTTTCACACATTTCACATACAAAGATTTATATGAAGTAAATACCTTTTGAAAAATTCCTAAATCCAAAAAGTTTGCAAAAGAAGTTAGGTAATACTTTAAAACTTTGTGATGTATTTCATCATATCAAAATAAACAAAAGAGACTAAATGGAAGTATTCTTAAGCAAGACATGTAAGTACGAGAGAAATTATATAACAATATATTTTTCCATTTTTGAGTCACAGTAAATTTAGCTCTAAACATAAATGTTAAACAGTTAATGTTTAAATGTTGAACAGTTAATATTTAAAAGTTAAACAGTTAATGTTAAAACTAACTTCAAGTATGCTCAAGTAATTATCTACAAATATTTTCTGGCAATATTCCAGTAGTAGAGACCCACTGCATGGGATATACCTCAACATTGTATCAATAATATAGTTTATTATCTTATGGTTCATTTGGTATCTGAATGATAGTAACATAAGTAACACTACCGTTTTGTCGCTGAGTAAAAACAATAAAGCCTTTGGACATCAAATAATTTTGCATGATTGCTAAAAGGAAATTATTGCTTAGTTTAATTAAACTAATAGAAACTTTATAGAATGAGGCAGACCAGGCAATGGGGTACTGCGTGGAGGCAGACAATGTGACATGAGAAACATAATTAAAAAACAAATACCTAGAGCAGTATAAGCACAACACTTATTTCCCTGGCTCAGGATATTAATAAATTCTAGTAAAGGGAAGTTCTTGTCAACATTAAAAACATTTAATTGTTACACCTAAAAATTATTTTTCTTGCTCAAAATTTATTTGCTCAATATCAGGTATACATAATTTATTTCATTCTGAAGATTTAGTCTTTCTAAATTTACTATCTTAAAAAAATACTGAGTTAAAATAATATGTTCAAATATTCTGAAAATAGGACCATCATGTAAAATAAAAAAATTTTCAAAAAAGTATTAATAGAATTAGTTGCATCTGAATTTTAACTATGCCAATTTCATTTTAAAAATTATATTAATTCATTCTCTAGAGCTCACATAATTTGGACTTTAAAGAGGATCACAGATTGCTTTTTTCCCCAAAAATGTGATTGCTTAAACATCATAATAAAGTTAGCTTTAGAAAAATATATATATATCTTGTCTGTAAGTTTAGCATTACAAATTTTCAAGATAAAAACTGCTTTGCTATCATGATTCCTCCACAATATTTCCCCTCTAGTGTGGTATACAAAAGAAATTCACGCTTAAAAGTGATTGTCAATTTTATCTACGGTTATCCCATTTTAAATAAAATACCAAAGTGGAACTTTCAGAAATGAAAATGAAAAGTGAAAAAGCCAAGAGGTGACTTCCCCAGGGTAACATTTAAAATGAAATCTGTTTATTCGACAGATCTGTTCCTTCATGCTTCTCTCAGTCTGGGGTTATTAGAATCTTTCATGCAGCCAGATCTTTCCTGCTCAGCAACTCTCCCCTTCTTTCGCATTAACCTTTTACTCAAAGCAGAACCACTCATGTAATCAGAGCAATCGTGCTAAAGGAAGCTTCAGAGGGATTATTAATGGAAGGAACTTTGCACTTCTGGTCAAATCAGCCAAGTGGTTTCCCTTTGCTGCTCAAAGAATAGTAATGGCTTCTGCCAGACAGCCCAAAGAAAGGGCAGTGCGTCCACAGGTGGTCTCTCTGGGTAAACTGGACAAATATAAATGAATCCTTCTCTTTCAGTGCACTTTGTGTTTAATAGTTCCTAACAGCCTGATTGTAACCACAAACTGTAGGAGAAAAATCCCTCAACTGTTTCCTTCCAAAGAGAAGATTTCCAGTTTTTCTTGTTTTTGTAGTAACAACTGAATTTACAAATTCCAACAAAGTAAATATGTAGAGCTTTATGTAGGAGAAGATGAATTCTATAAGCACTAATTAAGATCATATCTGAACACAAAACAGAAACTGTTTGAGTAAATTGTTCTAAAATACTAGACTTAGTGCCTCCAGGTATCTGAGGGTTACTACAAATCAATAATGGACCCATTTAATTGTATGAAAATGTTGTTTATAAAAGGTGGCTGCTTGTAGGAATGGTACTCCTTCCATTGATGAAATGCAGTCTATTTTCAGGATGTGATACTGCAATGGAAACTACAGAAACATACATGCCTTTATCTTCCTAAGTGAACTTTTTATTAATGTTATACCAGGAGCATTTTCCCTCCAGGGAGATCAGTTTATTTCATTTTATGACTTCTTATAACAAACTGGAGGTCAGGTCCAAGATCACACAATTAGTAGATGGTTGACCCAGGATCCAAATCAAGGCCCTGAATTCTCTAAGGCTTCCCCTCTTTCCTCTGCCTTAGAATCAAAGGATATTCATCAATTATGCTCTGTGTACAACAGGTACCAACTCACATGGTGGGAGTATCATATAAGCAAAAATAAAACCTCCTCACTCAATCTTAAATTAATATTAAAATTCCCATAATTATATTCCAACTTAAGCTCATAATTTCCATCACAGCGTTTTAAAACTGCATGACTAAGTTTTTTAAAAATCTTGTTTCATGGATAACAACATTAAACTTACCTTTTTGCATTTCATTCCCTCTTTATATTCAGTAAAAACTGATTCAAAACACATCCCATCAAGTAGAATCTTAGCAATTTGATAACATTTAAGTAGAGTTATTTTTATTTGTGGATCTGTTTCTTTAAATTTATTTAACTGGAAGATAATTGCTTTGTAACATTGTGTTGCTTTCTGCCACATATCAACATGAATCAACTACTGGTACATGTATTCGCCCTACTTCTTGAAACTCGCTCCTACCCCCACCAGCCTATCCTACCCCTCTAGACTGTCAGACCACCAGATTTGAGTTACCTGTTATCATACAGCAACATTCCACTGGCTATCTATTTTACATCACCAACTTGATGGACATGAGTTTGAGTAAGCTCCGGGAGTTGGTGATGGACAGGGAAGCCCGGCGTGCTACAGTCCATGGGGTCGCAAAGAGTCAGACACGACTGAGCAACTGACAATGCTTCAGTGCCACTCTCTCAATTCATCCCACCCTCACCATCCTTGCCCTGTGTCCATCAGTCTGCTCTTTATGTCTGAAAAAGAGTCTTTTAGTTTCTGATTGACACTGAAGTCATAGAAATGAACTCTGCAGAATCAGGCATCTAGCTGAACTTCCTCAGGCAACTCAGCAGCCCCTGGATTAAAGGTGGACAGGACTTAGAGGACAGAGAGAAAGGAAACTTACATTGCTGTTCATCGCTCATGTCACCACACTGATCTGTGAAGTCACACACATTGTCAAGAGGCAAGGAGACCCCATTGTCACACTGAAAAGCTCCGGTTCCTTGCTGAACCAGTACGGAGATGCAAATACAGGAAATCCAAAGGACACACAAAGCTTCATTCTTTGGGAAAGCTAACATTCTGGCAGAGGAGCATCACTTGACATGTCTCTTAGAGATCAGGCAGCTGTCACAGGCGAGTCCATAATTGGAAACTTCCTTTTTCTTTTCTCTGTTCTTTGATTTCCAGGTTTACCTCTTATGACTGGAAACTGTTGGTAACTATCCACAACTCTTAACAAATGAGTCCAAGGCAGCTCATTTACTCTTTCAGAGGAGTGTCTTTAGAAAATATTTAACTGAACAATTGCATCATTTCTATATCTAGCTAAGCATGTATGTTTATTGCCCTAGTTATACCATGTTCAAACAGTTTAAGTCCTTATAATCATGCTATATCCTGAAAGAAAAAAAATTTTTTTTAAAAGAGCAGGCACATAAATGGGAGGAAAACCTCCTCAAAGTTAGAAGCAACATAAAAATGCTCTATATGAATTCCTATGTTTAATCATGTTCATGCAATTCAGAACACTGTCATAAAAATTTATTCAACCATTTCAGGCCTATTAGAACTGAAATATTAGATTAAATATTAAATATTAGAACTGTTTCATGAGAATGAAATTCTTGTCCTTTATCACTGAATGGAAACTTTGCACTGTTTGTTGAGATAAACTGAAAAACACTGGATTTTAAAAACTGAAGGGACACTGGAGATCATTATTTTCCAAATCACATTATTTGGACTCAATAAAGTTAAGGTATATATATGAGGAAATACAGTAATTTGGTGTTAGAAACTGGAACTCAAATATCTTGCTGCTGAGTGCAGTGTTCTTTATTCTGGAGTATGTGGATTTTCCTGTTAATTCATCTTAATTTTCTTTTACAAGTGAAACATACAATTTCAGGGTGATATTAACAATGAACAGTATACTCAAGTTCAGAACACTTGAACTTCATATTACAAATAATAATTCAGTGAAACTGAAAAATATAAATCATATGAAGTTGATTATTCAAAATAGTCCTTTATATTTGATTTATTAACAATATATTAAAGTTCTTTCAAACTGCTTTTAATTTCTGCAATATAACTTCAAGAGATGAAAACACAAAGACTATACGAAGTGACTGAAGAATGTAGGGTGAAAAGAATCACAGACCAGGGACCAACAACGTACCTATGCTTTTGAAGAAGATACAAGGAAAGCAAGATTTTTCACATATTCAAAGAGAAAAGGCTCAATAAACATATAAATATTACAGTATGATTATTCAGGATTCAAGGAGAAAAATTCATAATTTTCCCCTATTATTAAACACTTCGCACAATTTAGCATTTCCTCACTCTATGCTTTGTTCTATTTCAGAAATATTTATTCTCCCTACCTCTTTGCTTTGTAAGTGAATTGCCTACTCCTTTCTTTGTACATCTCTTAAATGCTGATTAACATGTTAGTCCTCCTCTGTGCTCAGATTATATTTTCCAGGCTTTCTCTTCATGCTCATAATTTCAAGTATCATCTACACATTGTTGTCTCCCAAGTCCACATCTGAAGCCCTGATATGACATGCTGAAAGTGAAAGTCACTCAGTCGTGTCCAACTCTTTGCCACCCCATGGACTGTATCCATGAATTCTCCAGGCCAGAATACTGGAGTGGGTAGCCTATCCCTTCTCCAGCAGATCTTCTCCACCCAGGAATCAAGCCGGGGTCTCCTGCATTGCAGGCGGATTGTTTACCAACTGAGCTATGAGGGAAGCCCATGATATGACATGCTGCTCAAACCTATATTTTAAGTCTTCTTCCTGAGTATATATACACATACACAGGGCACATAGGCAGACACTGTGACTTCTACACTGGCATCAAAAATTAACCTCATCTTCCTTTCCCTCACCCACCCAATGAGCCTTTACTCCCATATTCTATATTTCAGTGAACAGCACCACCTTGCCAAGCCAGGAACTGATATGTTGGCCCAGGACTACTCTCATCACCTATCCATCAATCATCAAATCTCATGAGTTGAATTCCATATATGTCAAGTGAAGACTCCATCAGTTCTTATCTCAGCAACACCCTGAACCAGATGTCTCCTATCCACAAAACATTTTCCTTCTTCAGGCAGAGTGATCATTTTCAAGGCATAAGCCACTCCTACTTATTTCCATCTAAAATAACTGTAAGTGCCATATGCCCTGGCAGCTCACCCGCTGCAGTTCACTGCTGATTGAATCCTCCTCTGTATTCTCCATCACAATTTTACTGAAACATGACCCTGGCAGTTTTCTGAACATGCATCTCAAGACTCCAGATTTGAGATCTCCTTCCTATCCCAACCACCAGATGCATACTAATTAGGCTTTCGTTTTCCAATTTTGAAGACCATCTTTGAAGTATCTTGACTTATTTTCTCATGCTGAATTAAGTTTTGTTCCCGGGTTGTCTCCCATAGTCTTCTGCTCACTAATCTTAAATACTTCTGGGTCTGGTGTGGTCACTGGTGTTTACTTCAGTGATTCCACCACTAGTCTATAAGACTAGAGCTGGACTGTGACTTTCTCACTATTGTATCATGAGTTACTATCAAGGTCCTGGCAGATAGGTCAGTAAGTAATGCCTTATTGAATGTAACTTAGGAGGGCTTACCATCATTTCTACTTTTGCTACGCACATGTAAATAATTGCAAGAGGTGAAGTTTTTAGTGCCGCTACATAAAAGGCATATAATTCTTGTGTTCAATGTGCTTTTTTTATTTCTAAATCTTGTGCTGTTTTTAAAGTTCCTTTAGATTTTGAAATTGCAATTTTCTGTTGCATTGGCAATATACTCCACCACCCCCCTACACTAAATAAGTAAAGACATGTATCATGTCAAAACTCATTCCAGATTTTCCTTTTCAAGTCAGGAAGACAAGAGAGAATAGAAATGAGAGAATGTTATAAAGAAGAAAAAAGAATAAGCAGAAAAGTGTAAAAAGGCATGAAAGCATAAAAACATTTCAATTTTATATTCTAACTCTGAATTCAGGTCCCTTAACATTTTATATGATCACTATTTTCCATTTAGAAAAAAAGTTACATATTTTGTTGCTATCATAGCTGTTTATTGCCTAGTTTCAGCTGGGAAACTCCTTTATTAACCATTACTGTCTACTAAAACTAACATTGCTCTATAGTGTTCCAAGTGCCATTCATCATTTAGACAAGAAATGAACTGGAATAGTGGCACCCAAAGTAAATCAGTATAATCCAGTATATAAAGCAAATTTATATTTTGTGGCCAAAAGGTAAAATATATTCAAATGATAATATAATCACTTTTTCTCTACATATACCAAAAGGGGTATAAACTGATACTGGTAACACCCAGGGTTGTTTTTATCTTGTTTACTGAGGAAAAGGACAAGTCTTAGAGATCCAGTGCTCATACACTGGGCTGGGTGCATTATATACACTGTCTCATTATATCCAAAATATCTTGCATTGTTCCCTAGATCTAAATTTTAAAAATAGTACTCAGTTGTCCAAGATCACATGATTATTAATGGTACATACCTGGATTAGAACTCAAGAGAGATGAGTTCTAAAAAGGACTATGTAATTTTAACTGGCAATAATTGTTCAATAATTTCATAAGGCAATATAAAGGTGAGATTTCCAAGAGGCAAAGTGACAGAGAATATTCGTTTTAGAAAGACATACCACTCTATCTTTTTTAAAAGATTGAGAAGCTACTTTACACTAGACATTGGGGGTGGGGGTTAGGAAGATAGGAGAGACAAAATGGAAAAAAAAAATGACAATGTCCCTAATGTAAAAGAAATTACAACTTGGAAAGGTGATATGAGACATTTATTTAAAAAAATGTACTCACACGGATTCTAATTTTGGCTAAAAACTGGTAGGTTCTACTTTATATTTAAAAAGCAGCATTCATACTCTTGCCTGGAAACTCCCATGGACGGAGGAGCCTGGTGGGCTGCAGTCCATGGAGTTGCTGAGTCGGACACGACTGAGCGACTTCACTTTCATTTTTCACTTTCATGCATTGGAGAAGGAAATGGCAACCCATTCCAGTGTTCTTGCCTGGAAATCCCAGGGACGGGGGAGCCTGGTGGGCTGCCGTCTATGGGGTCGCACAGAGTTGGACACGACTGACGACAATGTGTGATTCTCAAAATACAAGAAAGTTAGATGATGGATGGAGTGGAATATAAACTGCTTTAAAATATATAACTGAATCCTGAGCCTATAAAACTCAAAGAAAATTCCCAAGAGTTGGAAGGGAAATAGGAAAAAGGAAATAGCATTAACTCAGAGTTTATTACTGAAGAATATTTTAAGGAAAATTTCAGATGAGTTCAAAATAATGACTAAAAGAGGTATAAGATGCATGAGGAAGGAAGGCATGAGAAAGCACTTGCTCTATTACAGATTGAAGTGACTCATAACCCTAATCTTGAAAGATGAACTGAGAAAGGTCATAAAAAGATTTGGATTTATATAGCATAGGGAAATACAAGTGCTATCACTGCAGAAAGCCAGAGGAAGAATATGCTAGGAAATAAATTCCTGACACCTTCAATAAGGATTCCCATAGGTTATGATCATCCAAATAAGAACTCGGTGAAAAATTAACTGGCAAGTCATAAACAAGTGTATACAACTCAGGGCCATCACAAATAATCAAATAAACAAAGGTACAATTACATACCCAAAGTGTCATACATTGGCATTATGTAATAATGAATAAAAATTATTTATCAAAGATTTTAAAAGATTAAATTTTTAAAACAAGCACAAAGAAAGAGATTAAGCATGATTTTATAAAAGTGCCCAGGAAAAATATAATCATTGAGAATGAAAGTAAAGTAAATGGTAGAACCAGGAAGGAAAAAAAAATAAAAAATTTAGTGAATTGGAAGATAGATATTTTAAAAATATACAAAATGATTTTTCACAGAGCTAGAACAAATAATTTCACAATTTGTATGGAAATACAAAAAACCTCCAATAGCCAAAGCAATCTTGAGAAAGAAGAATGGAACTGGAGGAATCAACCTGCCTGACTTCAGGCTCTACTACAAAGCCACAGTCATCAAGACAGTATGGTACTGGCACAAAGACAGAAATATAGATCAATGGAACAAAATTGAAAGCCCAGAGATAAATCCACATGCCTATGGACACCTTATATTTGACAAAGGAAGCAAGAATATACAATGGAGAAAGGACAATCTCTTTAACAAGTGGTGCTGGGAAAACTGGTCAACCACTTGTAAAAGAATGAAACTAGAACACTTTCTAACACCATACACAAAAATAAACTCAAAATGGATTAAAGATCTAAACATAAGACCAGAAACTATAAAACTCCTAGAGGAGAACATAGGCAAAACACTCTCTGACATAAGTCACAGCAGGATCCTCTATGACCCACCTCCCAGAATATTGGAAACAAAAGCAAAAATAAACAAATGGGACCTAATTAAAATTAAAAGCTTCTGCACAACAAAGGAAACTATAAGCAAGGTGAAAAGACAGCCTTCAGAATGGGAGAAAATAATAGCAAATGAAGCAACTGACAAAGAATTAATCTCAAAAATATACAAGCAACTCCTGCTGCTCAATCCCAGAAAAATAAACGCCCCAATCAAAAAATGGGCCAAAGAACTAAACAGACACTTCTCCAAAGACGACATACAGATGGCTAAAAAACACATGAAAAGATGTTCAACATCACTCATTATCAGAGAAATGCTAATCAAAACCACAATGAGGTACCATTACACACCAGTCAAAATGGTTGCTATCCAAAAGTCTACAAGCAATAAATGCTGGAGAGGGTGTAGAGAAAAGGGAACCCTCTTACACTGTTGAATACAAACTAATGCAGCCACTATGGAGAACAGTGTGGAGATTCCTTAAAAAACTGGAAATAGAACTGCCTTATGACCCAGCAATCCCACTGCTGGGCATACACACCAAGGAAACCAGAATTGAAAGAGACACGAGTACCCCAGTGTTCATCGCAGCACTGTTTATAATAGCCAGGACATGGAAGCAACCTAGATGTCCATCAGCGGACGAATGGATAAGAAAGCTATGGTACATATACACAATGGAGTATTACTCAGCCATTAAAAAGAATACATTTGAATCAGTTCTAATGAGGTGGATGAAACTGGAGCCTATTACACAGAGTGAAGTAAGCCAGAAAGAAAAACACCAATACAGTATACTAACTGGCACCCCACTCTAGTGCTCTTGCCTGGAAAACCCCATGGATGGAGGAGCCTGGTGGGCTGCAGTCTGTGGGGTCACTAAGAGTCAGACAAGACTGAGTGACTTCACTTTCACTTTTCACTTTCATGCTTTGGAGAAGGAAATGGCAACCCACTCCATTGTTCTTACCTGGAGAATCCCAGGGACGGGGGACCCTGGTGGGCTGCCGCCTATGGGGTTGCACAGAGTCGGACACGACTGAAGCGACTCAGCAGCAGCAGCAACGCATATATATGAATTTAGAAAGATGGTAACGATAACCCTGTATGCGAGATAGCAAAAGAGACACAGATGTATAGAACAGTCTTCTGGACTCTGTGGGAGACAGTGAGGGTGGGATGATTTGGGGGAATGGGAAAAAATAAATAAATAAATATACAAAATGCACCATAGAGATGTATGCAAATATTTTAAAGTATAGTTTAAGAGCCTGGAACATAGAATCGTAGAATCCAACATATGACAATGAAACTTACAAGAGAGATTAAAAAAAGAAATATATGCAGGCAATATTTGAAGTAAAAATTTTTCAGGAAAGAAGGTCATGAACTAGTAACCCTTCTGATTCCTCCAATTGTCTACAACCTCTTCTAGAAGACAGAAGCAGAAGGGATGCTTCCTAACGTATTCTATGGAGACAGGCATGTGTACTCAGTTGCTCAGTTTTGTGTCCCATTCTTTGTGACCCTGTGGACTGTAGCCCATGAGGCTCCTCTGTCCTTGGAATTTTCCAGGAAAGAATACTGGAGTAGGTTGCTGTTTCCTACCCCAATTCTATGAGGACAGTATTACCCTATTATCAGACAAAAGACAAAAGAAGAAAAGTTACAAACTAATCTTTCATGAACATAGATGTAAAAATCCCCAACAAACTGAAGGCAAATCAAATCCAGCAATGTATAAAAATAAATGTGTGTGCATGCAAGTTAAGTCACTTCCGTCATGTCCAAACTACCACTCTATATATTACCAAGTGGAATTTATTCGAGATGTGTAAAATTGGTTCAACATTCAAAATCAGTTAATGTAATCCATCACATCAACTGTCTATAAATAAGAAAAGTTATGATTATATCAACTGATGCAAAAAAAGTATTGGACTCAATCCAACATTAATTATAATTAAAAGAAACTCTGAGAAAACCAGGAATATAAAGAAATTATCTTCTTGATGAACATCTACCAAAACCCCACAGCTAATATCATACTTAATGGTGAGAAACTAGGTGTTTTCTCCCCAAAATCAGATATAAAGCAAGAATGTCCTTTTTTCCTATTCAATATCATACTGAAAGACCTACATAATGCAGCAAGGAAACACACACACATATACACACACAAGATATACTGATTGGGAAGGAAGAAAAAAACATGTTCAATTTTTATGACAATTTTACATGTAAAAAAAATTTTTTTAATCACATATTTTAAAAAAAAATCCTGAAACTGACAAGTGATTACAGCAAGGTTATAGGATCCAAGGTTAATATATAAGGTAAACCACTTTCCTATATACCCGTAATGGACAATTAGTCTTTGAAATTAAAAACACAGAACTATTTTTATTAGTATCCAAGAAATGTATAAATCTAAAAACATATGCATAAGAGTAATATAAAGAAATATAAAGTTTTGATTTAAAAAATCAAAGAAAATTTGAATAAATGGAGAAACATCCCATGTTTATGGATAAGATGACAATGTTAACAGCTCTTCCCAACTTCATGTATGAACTCAACACAATCCCAGTAAAAATTCCACCAAGTTGTTTTATGAATATTCACAAAATGAGTCTAAAGTTCACACGACAAGGCAAAGACATAAAAATCAATCCTGAAGAACATTTGAAGACTTCACAACAGTGTGAATATACCACCTAATTTCAAAAGTTAGTATAAAGCTTTAGTAATCAAAACAATGTAGTACTGGTTAAAGAAGGGTTAAGTTAATCAATGGAACAGAATGGAGAGCCCAGAAGTAGATCCACACATACAGTAAGTTGATTTCTGACAAAGGAGCAGGGGCAATTCAGAGAAAGAATAATTTTTCCAACAACTGGACATCCACACAGAAAAAATACTCTGATGCTGGAAGGGATTGGGGGCAGGAGGAGAAGGGGACGACAGAGGATGAGATGGCTGGATGGCATCACCGACTCGATGCATGTGAATTTGAGTGAACTCCAGGAGTTGGTGATGAACAGGGAGGCCTGGCGTGCTGCGATTCATGGGGTCGCAAAGAGTCGGACTCGACTGAGTGACTGAACTGAACTGAAAGATACTAAGATATAACTGCAGACTTTAGAGATTTCACTTTCATTAATTCAAAGTAGATGATAAACCAAAATGTAAAAAGTGTAACTATAAAGTGCAGAAAATAACATAGAGGGAAATTGAGGTGACCTTGGGCTTTGCAATGATTTTTTTATATATAATAACCAAAGCACTATTATATAAAAGGGAATAAATGATTTTATTTTATTAAAATTAAAAATGTCTCTCTGAAAGACCAAGTGAATGAAAAGATTAGCCTAGACTGGGAGAAAATCTTTTTCAGTACATTATCTGATAAAGGTCTTGGGTCTGAAATAACCAAGAACTGTGAAATATCAACAATGAAAAAAAAAATCTAATTCAAAATTGGACAAGGGGAAAAAAAACAGAACTGATTAGAGACTACAATCCAAAACCTGAAACCATAAAAGTCCTAGAAGAAAGCACAGGGTGTAAGCTTCTGGACGTTCATCTTGGCAATGTTTGTCTGTCTTGGATTTGACATCAAAAGCAAAGGCTGCAAAAGCGAAACTAAACAAGTGGGGCTGGATCAAACTAACAAGCTTCCGCAAAGCAAAGGAAACCATCCACAAAATGGAAAGACAACCTATGGAAATGGGAGACAATATTTGTAAATCAGATAAAAGGCAAATATCTGAAATATGTTTTAAAAAATCTGCACAACTTCATATCAAAAACAATAATAATAATTCAATTTTTAAATGGGAAGAACCAAATAAACATTTTTCCAGAGAGGATGTAGATATGATCAAAAGATTCATGAAAAAGTGTTTAACATCAATAATCATCCGGGAAATGCAAATCCAAATCCCAATGACATATTACCTCATACCTATTAGAATGGCTGTCTTCAGGAGACAGGAGAAAATAAGTGTTGGTGAAGATGTGGAGAAAAGGGAACTCATGCGCACTGTTGCTGGGAATGCAAATTGTACAGACACTTTGGAAAGCAGTTATGTGGTTTTCTCAGAAAATTAAAAATACAAATACCATAAGATCCAGTAATCCCACTTCTGGGTATATAGCCAAAGGGAATGAAAATGGGATATTGAAGACGTATCACACTCCTATATTGACTGCAACATTATTCACAACCATCAAGTTATAGAAGTAACCTAAGTGTCTGTCAACAGATGAATAATGGATAAAGAAGAAGCAGTACGCATACACATGGAGTATTATTCAGCCCTGAAAAAGAAGAAAATAGTGCCAGTTGGGACAACATGGATAGACCTTGAGGACATTATGCTTAATGAGCCAGACAGAGAAAGACAAATAGTATATATCACTTGTATGTGGAAAAGGCTGAACTCATAGAAACGGAGAATCAAGTGATTACAAGGGACTGGAGGAGGGGGAAAATGAGGAAAAGCTGGTCAAAGCTTATAAATGTCGACTCAGAAGATGAATAAATTCTGGGGATATGACGCACAGCATGGTAATTATGGTCATTATCATTACATGACATAACAGAGATGTTTGCTAATGTGATGGCAGTCATCATTTTTCAATATTTAAGTGCGTCAAATCAACATGTTGTATATCTTAAACTTACACAATGTTATACATTAATTATATTTCCATAAATCTGGAGGAAAATTTTAATGTGGGAAATATGAATAGATACCTCACCCAAAGAAGATACAGATGGCAAATAAGCATATGAAAGGATAATCAACATAACACTTGTTCAGGGCATTGTGATGTAAAACAATGATATAATATTACACATCTATTAAAATGGCTAAAATCCAAAAAGGGAGAAAGTCTCATCCCCTGCTGATGGGAATGCAAACTGGTACAATCACTTTGGAAGACAGCTGGTAATTTCTTGCAGAACTAAACATATTCTACCTCATGACCCTGTAATTACACTCCTAATTAACCAAATTATTTGAAAACTGTATTCACATAACTTATTTATAACACTTTATAAAATCACCAAAAGCTAGAAATTATCAAGATGTCCTTCAACATCTAAATTATTAAATTGCAGTATATCTATACAATGGAATAACATGTAGTGATAAGAAATAAGCTATGAAAAGAAGGGAAATTAAATACTTAAAGAAATAAATCTGAAAGCTATACATGATTTGATTCCAACTATATGACATGTTGGAATAGGCAAAACTATAGAGATAGTGAAAAGACAAGGGGTTGCTCCTGCTTCCAACTCAAGATTAATCAAAAAAAAGTTAAATATGACCCCCCCCCAAGCCGACCAGTAACATGACTCACTTTTTATTAGCTGGTCCACCTCCAGCTCCCCGATGGCAACAACATCCATCAAGTCACACCTAAAGCCCTCCCTTTTCCTCGTTATGACACCTCCCCACTTCTGTCTGCCTTTGAGTCTGTGCAAGTCATGGCAGTGAGCCTTGCTATACCAAGCTTGGAATAAAAAACCTCTGTGTGTTTTCATTTGGGTGGTCTTCGTTTATTTTCACATTGGCAAGAATGTTAACACCCCTTCCCCTGACACCCTTTCCCTGCTGCCTTCACTCTAGTTGTTCTGCCCATTGTGGGAAAAGGGATGCATCAACTCAGAATTGCAGAGATGAAAGCACATTAGATGTGTTTAAACTACAGAAACTCGGTGTGTCCAGCAGTTTACAGTGATTCTAGCAGCTAGCTGCTCTTTTCATTAACACCATAGCACTGCCAGCTTGGGGGAGGGGACAGCCAACTTGAGTAGGGGACACAGCCAGTACATCTGCCGAGAGTGGCTCATGGCCAATCCACAGTTGCACGCACAACAAGGATCCCCCACACATCCCATGACCCCAAGGTGGAGGGGAGAGGTCAATAGCAAGCCAACCCCCTCCCCCATCCATGATGCTATTACACTACGTTCTGAGGATTCAGGGCACTCTTCAGAGCAAGAATCCCCAGGAGCTTCCACGTGGAGTTTTTTTCTAATTGGAGGATAACTGCTTTATAATAGTGTCGGTTTCTGCTATCCATCAACATGAATCAGTCATAGATATACATATGCCCCCTCCCTCTTGAACTTCTCTTCTACCTCCCTCTCCAATTGACCCCTCTAGGTTGTCGCAGAGCACTAGTTTGAGTTTCCTGAATCATACAGCAAATTCCTGCAGGCTATCTATTTTATATATGGTGGACTGCCGTCTATGGGGTTGCACAGAGTTGGACACAACTGAAGCGACTTAGCGGTAGCAATGTGTATCTTTCCATGAGGTTCTTTTGCCCAGCCAGTGTCCTGAACTTAAAATAGCAGGCCTGCCCTGGGTAGACATTTAAACATCTCTGGAGCTTTGCCGCTGTAACTATTCGGCACCTGTCTCCTGCCCAGCTGTGCCCACCCTCACTCTTCTACTGCTGAGCTCTCACTTTGAGCCCTCAGCTGCTTCTAAGGACCTACAGGGCACCAATAACCACTTAGCAGTAACCATCCAACTCTGTCACCTTTGAAAGCTTTGGTTTCCCCCAGTCTTTCAAATACCCTAATTGTTGCATCCTTGAGGTAAGGACATTGATTTCCCAGATCACTAGTGGTGAAATCATTAGCAGGTGGGCTATCACCAAGTAAGTGTCAGGGATTTTTGCCCTGCAAGCCATTCAGAGTGGTGTCCATTTCACCTGCAAGGTCACAAGTACACCAGTTCCCAAACCTCATCTCACCAGCTTTTCTCTTACACTACTTGGGCTAAGCAAATCTAAGAGCAGATGCCAAAATGGAAGACAAAACACTGATTAAGTGGGAGTGGCGGGAGGGTCCTCATGATGAGTAAAGGGCCAAGAGCTAGAAGATAACCTTCTAACAACCTTGGATGGAAAAGGGAAGGGGGCTTGGATTTCAAGAATCTGTGATTATAGCAAGAAAACTTTCTAGAAACCAACCCTTCACTGTTTAGACATTATCATCAAGCCAGTGACAACACCTTAGAGAAAACTTTGTGTTAGAGCAGGCTTTTTTTCCCTCCAAATAAACATATGATTTTTGCCTTTAAGACTTGAGAACATTATGGTGAAAACTTGGGTCCCACAGGACTTGCACATATAGTGTGATGATCAGATTCCCAGTGGAGGAACAGCCATCCGGAGACCCTGGAGTAATCAAAACCATATGACATCTCAAACTGCAGAGTTCTATTGCTTTCCCCCTTAATGGTGTGGGTGTTTGTTACTATGGGTTTCTGCCATAAAATAAATACAATATAGAGAGCCAACTGTGCAGACATAAAGAGAGTGTAGGAGAGCTCAGATTTTCCACAAATGTTAGAGTTTCTGTGAGTACAAGGGTAAACTTTTTCTTAACCAGTCTTAGCAACAGGTAGAGGCAAGTGGTGATCTTAACCCACCACCAACCTCAAGTCTTCAAAATCCATCCTACAGAGCAGTGACTGTGAGAGATTCTTGTTCTTGGGTCAGGCTCTCAGAGTGCAGCCGAGTTCACTGAAATAGGATGCTGCTGCAGCCAGGCTGTCTGCCATAGCCTTCAGGCCCTGCTGGACTCCTCTTTCATTGCATTTAATATTGATTTTGATTTTAAGAAATAAGATAAAATATTGATTTCAAATTTAAGGGAAAGGGCATATTATGAAATGAATCTCTTCTGGCAAAGCCTTGCAAGGTAGTGTTCTCCCTTACCATGGTAAGCAATAAATTCAGCTTTGTCTTATCAAAAGCCTTTGTTGTAATGTCAGGGGAGTCAACCAGCTAGAGAAGAGTGTCACCAAATTCTGAGCCACCAGGGAAGCCTGATAATAATTACAAAGGAAAGGAATTAGAAACTAATAACTTGGAAGATTCAAGGAGCAAGGGATGCACAGCTTGGCAACATCATAACAATGATGGATACTGTGATGTTAAGGCAACCAGTGCAGAAAATACATAATTATAAATGAAGGAAAACAAATTCATTGGGTGTTCATATGTGATGTGTGTTTGGGAAAAAAATAAATAGAACGTAGACCATATTATCTATCAAATGACCAAAAACTCTTAACCCTTCACATGACATGGAGAAGACTTGGCATTGTAGACTTAAAGAGAGAAGCCACACAGACAAATCAGACATGGAATATGCCAAACGTTGCGATTAAATCTTAGTGATGTACGGTTCTTTGACATTTGCTTTTGTGCTTGACCTTTGCCCTTTGTTCTTTGGCAAGCGTGCAGAGGCAAGGGAGGGAGGTAGGAAGCCATAGGACAGGCTGCTTGATATTATTACAAAACTTCACAGAAGAGTGCTCCAAAAGCTTGAAAGAGCAGGAAGATGCCCAAGTGAATAATAGAGAATTTTTTTTTCCCTTTCTTTGCTCTTCAATGGTAAACAAAGACATCTGCATTTCTCACTCTATTCACCATTCGGTTCTCTCTTGAACTACGTTTGCTTCAACTTTCTAAAGGGCTGGATGTGTTCAGAGTCCTTAGAACTATACTTGAATAAAATCCAGTCAGAGACTATATGATGCACATGGTATGGGTTTGGAGTGAGAAAGCATGAGTCAGAGACACTTATTGGAACACACTGAAAGGTACTCTTAAGGCAGATGATTAACAAAAGCAATCAGGACTAAGAGAAATTAGCAAGATTCACGAAGTAAGGTAAAGAAAAGAATCAATCAATAAGATGTTGGAATAGTATACAGAAGGCAAGATAACTATAATTGTTAGAAGGGGATGACACAGGATGAGATGGTTGGATGGCATCACTGAAGCAATAGACACAAGTCTGAGAAAACACTAGGAGATACTGAAGGACAGGGAAGCCTGGCATGCTGCAGTCCATGGGTCAGACACACCATTCAGCCATAACGAGTCAGACACATCTTAGCAACTGAACAGCAACAAATTAAGTAGAAAGTAAAATTAGGAAAGGAAAAATAATACTATCACCATGAAGTGTGGGTATGTTGTACAAACAGAGAAACTACTTATGAAACAATCCAAAGATACAAAATAAGTATAATTTAACGTGATAGAGCATCCAATCTGAAATAAGACTGTAGAATATGATTGTTGTGAACAATTCTGGAATCTAATAAAAAGATATAGTTTTGTCAAGGCTATGTTTGAAGTACTTAGAAGAAAAATGTGAGTGTTATTCATTGCTCACTGCCATTCTTTGGAGAATTGTGAAGTAGTGATGAAAACTAAAGCACCAGGGAGTGGAATAGCAAGAGCCAAAAAGTGGGGGAAAAGGAGAGAATTTACTCACTTCCTCTCACCTCCCAGTGACGTAGAGATGGGTCGCATAGGCAAGGAAGTCACCAGGTGGCATTAACAGAAAAGCCTCTTGCCATATCTTAGTCCATTTGGACATCTGTAATAAAACACCATAGACTGGGTGACTTATAAACAACAGAATTTTATTCCTCATAGTTCTAGAGACCGGGAAGCCCCACATGCAAGTATCAGTTTTTAGGACTCGTTTCCTGGTTCATAGACAACAGTCATCTTCTCCATGTCCTCACATGAAGGAAGGGATGTAGAAGTATTCTGAAGTCTCTTTTATAAGGGCACAAATTCCATTCACTTTGACCTAATCAAGCTGCAAACCTTGGGGATTTGATTTCAACATAGGAATTTTCAGAGGACCAATAGTGCATGGCATACAGGAGGCAGAAAACAAAAGGTGCAGGCTGAAGAGCTGAAAGGGAACGTATGAGGATCTGAAGTGGCGTCAAGAAAAGTTGATGCAAACAATATTGAAAGCCAAGATACAGGATGAAAGCATCAAGGCTGTGAAAGGAGAAACTGAATATTAGACCACTGCAGTGTTCCAAGGTCAGAAAGATAAGGAGCAAAAGTGGCAGAGAGGCTACAGACGGGAAGGTAGGGTGAAAGCCAGGACAGTGAGACATTCCAGAAATGAAATTAAAGAAGGAATTCAGAAGACAGATCATCTACGTCAAATGCAGCTGAGAGATCAACTGAGAGCAGAAGGATGATACAGCAACCATGTGAAGCTTATCGGTGACTTTGTCGGGGTAGCAGACAGGGGCCTACTTAGAGTTCAAGACTGAAGACGGGGAGAGGAATTTGGAGAAGTGATTACAGATAACTCTTTCCAAGAGTTTTATCTCAAGGGGGAAAAAAGTGGGAGCGTAACTGACAAAAAGACGTGAGATAAAAGGAGCTTCTTTTTTTAAGAACAGGGAAATGGAAACTTCCCTGGTGGCTCAGATGGTAAAGCATCTGCCTACAAGGCGGGAGACCTGGGTTCAAACCCTGGGTTGGGAAGATCCTCTGGAGAAGGCAATGACACCCCACTCCAGTACTCTTGCCTGGAAAATCCCATGGACGGAGGAGCTTGGTTAAGCTACAGTGTGTGGGGTCACAAGGAGTCAGACACGACTGAGCTTCTTCACCTTTGTGTGCTTAGGAGACTAACCCAGAAGAAAGGGACAGGCTAACAATGCAAAAGAGGAGAAAACTGCTACAGGAATAGCACTGAGTAAAGGGGATATACGCTAGCATCTTGGGGGAAGAGCTGCAGGGACTGTGGATCCATGTCCACTGGAGATGGGGCAGAGTATATATTAAGGCGGCAGCTAGTTAACCATGGTGGAGCAGAAGGTAGTTCCCTCTGGATTACTTCAATTTTCTTAGAGACCTGGAAAACAAAGTCATGAGCTGAGAATGCATGCATGCAGGAGAGAAGGTACTGGAGGCTCAAGGAAAAAGGAGATGTATAAAATAACCCGACAGGAGAGAAGAGGAAATGAAACATATCAGGGACAAGTATAGGATAGGGATAGTATTCAGAGCCCATGAAAGGGATGATGTGGGGCTCATGCGCCAGACTCTGGAGCGAGAGAGACTAAGAACCCAGCCTCCACCAGCTTCCACCTATGTTATCTGGGCAAGTTAGCTAACCTCTCTCTCTAACCCTCCCTTTCCTGCACCATAAATTAGTGTGCTAATTTGCTTCAGTCATGTCTGACTCTCTGTGACCCCATGGACTGTAGCCCACCAGGCTCCTCTGTTCATGGAATTCTCCAGGCAAGAATACTGGAGTGGGGACAATTAGGGACAATAATAATATTGATATTTTCTCACAGAAAAGAGGATTCACTGATTAGATGGATGGATGGAGAGACAGACAGACAGAGAGATAGACGGGTAGAGATAGACAGCATAGAAATGTGCCTGAAACAGAGTTTTATAGGAAAGCTGTTATCTGTCCTGATGTTAATGACCATGGATTTAAATTCAAGATAAACACCCAAAACAGTTATCAAACTCACTTACTCCCTCTTCTTTCACCACAAAATACAGGAAGTTACCAAGTCTTGTCAATCCTGTTTTTGTGTGTGCGTGTGTGTGTTTTGCTTTGTTTTTTAATTTTTGGCTACACCATGGGGTTTGTGGGATCTTAGTTCCCCCACCAGGGATCAAACTGTCAACCTTGGTGGAGAAAGCACAGAGTCCTCACTACAGGACTGCCAGGGAATTCAAGTCTTGTTAATTTAAAAAAGGAAACTTTAAGGTAAAATGTTGCATCATATAAAATTACTGATGTTCAATTGCTGATTTTCTACAAAGACATATATATATATATATATATATATATATAGTTCAACTTACTATGTTCCCTAACTTGTGCCAGACCAACTTTAGATAAGGGGCCCAAACCATAACAGACTATAAAATTTTTGTCCTGCTTTATTGAAAAAAGTGAAAGTGAAAATGATAGTCACTTAGTAGTGTCTGACTCTTTGTGACTCCATGGATTGTAGCCAGCCAGGCTTCTCTGTCCATGGAATTCTCCAGGCAAAAATACTGGAGTGGGTAGACATTCCCTTCTCCAGGGATCTTCCCAACCAAGGGACTGAACACAGGTCTCCTGCATTGCAGGCATATTCTTTACTGTCTGAACCAGGGAAATTTACTGGAAAGTTCCTTCAAATGCCAGAATACATCTGCCTTTCCATATCTTTTTCTGTATCTATTCCTATTCTATTCTAGAACTTCAGGACACACTCACACACACACATGCATGTATATCCCTTTTAAAAACTTTCTTTTTAAAACAATTACTGGCAAAAGATATTTTTCTAAATTGAAGAAAAAGGCATCTAAGCCAGTCAGGAGATAAATGAGTGATGAACTCTCAGCAAGTGAAAGCAAAGTGATGGATCCACTGAGTAAGAGAAAGATCAATTGAGCCCTGGAGGGAGGAAAGGATGCTTTAGCAGGGCCCACCCATGCATTTCACCTGAAACAGATTTCCCAGAAAAATATCATGAAGATGAAAGATAAGGCAAAACCCCAAGAGGCAAACACCCTAAAAACAATAACAACCAAACAAACCCTCTAAAAAGTCAACTCTCATTAAAAAAAAAGAAAAACAAAAAACGCAGGAACCCTCAAGCCTGAGACAAAATGACTTGATTGTTTTTTCTTCAGTATATAATGCAATGTGTTCCACTCAGTTAAACATTGATTCCATCCTGAAAACTTCCAAGATAACCACAGTTACTTCAGATTGAACTCTGAGTCAATTTTAAAAAAGATTCTCAATTCTTCTGAGCAGGTTTATAAACCTGTTGCATAGTAATTTACTTAAAAAAAAAAATGTGGTTACTGTTTCTAAAGAGCTGAAAACATCATTTACATTCAATCTGCTGCTTGGGTGGTAAGTGAGACTGTGTTCCTGGTCGCTCCAAGCCACCTTCCTTTTAAATCAGAGAGAATGCCCAGCAGATGAACAAGCTGCAAGGTCTCCCTTGACTCCATGCCAGAGGAAAGCTTCTAACAAACATTATCAACTTTGAAATATACACTTCCACCCATGTTTACACAGGGACAATTTTATTTTCTAACTTAAAATAGCAAAAATAAGTTATATCTCCAAGAGGAATTCATTGCCCAACTACTTCATTTTGCAGCTGAGGTGCCAAGATGCATAATGAATACGGAATTAATGTGATTTCTACACATTTTAATTGCCAAATTCAAGTTGAATGAACTGTATTAATGAAAACTCAAGGAGTTTCAGTAACCCTTGACTGAATCCATAATTAACAAGTATTGACAGGCTTTTTTTTTTCTTTTTCTTCTAGGAAGGCAATAATCACACACCATCTGCTGCCAGTTAAATGGAACTAATTCAATTGTTAAATTACAAATGTAAAGGGCTGAGTTATAAATATATTTGATTAAAACAGACGCTGGGCAGATTTCTTTTGGTCGTGGCTGGTGCCGCCAACCCTCAGTCACTGAAGAGTGGAAAATTTGTCCTCTTTCCTTCTTTCTTTCCCCCACATGCTTTGCAGTTTCAACGTATGAGCACTTCTGTCAGAGAATGAGCGGAACAGGAAGTGATAAACAGACATGTGCCCCTTCTAGGCCTATGACTCCAAATAAAAGCAGTACCACCACTTCTCGTTTTAAACACCACCACCACCAGTGACCAAAACACTGTATACCTAATGGTAACTATAAAGCAGTGTTTTCCTTTGTACTGTAGCATTCAGATTCATGAACTTCTAGACTTAAACATTTAGTCAATGAAATGAAGTCACTCAGTCGTGTGCGACGCTTTGCGACCTGTGGACTGTAGCCCACCAAGCTCCTCCGTCCATGGGATTCTCCAGGCAAGAATACTGGAGTGGGTTGCCATTTCCTTCTCCTTCTAAATGATTTCATTTAGTCAATGAAATCATTATTAATCACTGCTTAATCCATTCAATTCTCTGAGTCTATTTATGGAATTTATATTCTCCAACTTATAAAAATATCTGGGAATTTTAGTTACATATGGCAGATGGTCTCTCTGTTACCTAAGCTACCTGATATAAGGATGAAAGAAAAAAAGATACAGATGCAAAAGTACAAAGAGATTAGGAAAGAAGATGAAAGCAGACATGAGATTAAGAAATTTTGAAAGATGGAAAGTAGATGGAGAAGTTGTAAAGGGCTTAGCAGAGGTGGAAAAAAAAAAAAAAGTTATGTCTCACAGAAAGCCTGAGGATCTCAGCCACTGGAGGCACCAATGCCTTGGAAAGCAGAGTAGAATTGAAGGAATGAAAATTAGACTTTATTAAAAGCTGGAATACAAGTCTTAAATGCTCAGCTCTCTCCCTAACCCAGCACAGCCAGGCCACTGTCCTCAACTCTAGTCCTTTCTCTCACTGCAACTAGAGAAAGCCCACGGATAGCAACAAAGACCCAGCACAGCCAAAATAAGTAAATTAAAAAGGAAAAAAAAACATGTATATATGTATATAACTGAGTCACTTAGATGTACAACAGAGACTGGCCCAACATCTAAATCAACGGTACTTCAACAACAAAAAAAAATTTTTAATCAGCTAGACCCATGCTCATCTTTTTATACCACTTTAGATTTTCCAGAATAGTTATAATTTCAAATATTTAATCTCACTACCATGATAAGCAAGCTCATGCTTTTCAGATAATGTGACCTCATTTTCTGCTTGAAAATTATTGTTACTCGGTACGTTTAACTGGGCTTCTCTAGTGGCTCAGTGATGAAGCATCCGCTTGCTAATGTAGGAGATGCAGGTTCAATCCCTGGGTCAGGAAGATCCCCTGAAGAAGGAAATGGCAACCCACTCCAGTATTCTTGCCTGGGAAATCCCACGGACAAAGGAACCTGGCAGGCTACAGTCCTGCAAAAGAGTCTGACTCAATTTAGCAACTAAACAACAACAAATTTTAACTTAGGCATATCAAAGAACTCAGTGCTGCATGGTCTATCTGAACCTTTTATACCAGATACAGAAAAACCTATTACCTCTGTCTTCGATGTGATAAAGGTCACCTTTAGACGAAACAATCATCATGTGCTGTTTTAGTCTTGGCATTTAAAGAATTACAGCTACCGCTTTAGAAATATAGATCCATTTTGAAATCACATGTCACAGTTTGCTTAACATTTTCAGATAGCTAAGTTGGTGATGGACAGAGAGGCCTGGTGTGCTGTGATTCATGGGGTCACAAAGAGTCAGACACGACTGAGCGACTAAACTGAAATCATATGGTACACTGCAAGTAAAGTGTGGGTGTCGGTGTGTTGGTGCGCACATGTGCACAATTGTGCGAGTAAAGTGAAGAACTTTAAAAGAGAATAAATAAAAGGTGGATGAGGAAACAAAGGGGAAATAAAGAGACAATATTTTCATATCTATCAGTTCACCAAATTCTCTTAACTGAATGAAGTAGCTTAAACTTTACAGATGAGGGAACTAAGGTTGAGGAGCTTTTAATCTGCCCTGGATCACACATCAATTTTGGAGAAGGAAATGGCAACCCACTCCGGTAATCTTGCCTGGAGAATTCCATGGACAGAGGAGCCTGGCAGGCTACAGTCCATAGGGTCACGGGGAGTCGGACATGACTGAGTGACTAACACATACATCAATTTAATTCAGCTACTTTGTACCTGATACTGCACCACCACACACCAGGAATACAGTGGTGACAGGTTTCACAGAGCTCACAAAGTCAGAGAGAACAGATAAGAAATCACTGATGGATAAGCAAGGTACCATGGCAGCTAAGCCAGCCTTCCTGGAAAACCAGCAGTTAAACTGAAGCCTGGAAAACTGGTAGGAATTAGCTGGGCAAAATTAGTTTTCATGCATGTAATACTACTTTCATATTTTTTTATGAGAATTTTAGGGAATATCCAATATGTACAATTCATGTTTCCCATCTGATATGGATAAAATGTGTCCCTCCAAATTTCATAATTTTGAAGCCCTAACCCCAATGTGATGGTATTTGGAGGTGGGACCTTTGGAGGTTAATTAGGTTTAAATGAGATCATGAAGGTAGAACTGCCATGATGAGATTAATGGTCTGGAGAAGAAAAAAAGAGAGAGACACCAGAGCTTTCTCCTACCATGTGAGGACACTGAGAACTCTGCCAGCCAGAAGGCGGGTTCTCACCAGAAATAAAATCAGCCATCAACTTATTCTTGGACTTCCAGCCCCCAGAACTGTGAAGAAATTCATTTATGTTGGCTAAGCCCAGTCAATGGCATTCTGTTATTTCAGCCCAGGCCAATTAAAACATTTTTTTATAAAACTCCAAATCTACCTAGGATGGCAGAAGAGAAGTATAATCCAGTAAGTCAGAAACAGGCAGACTTGGATAAAATGACTTGGTTTTGAATCCAAATTCTTCAAAAGGCTAAACCTCTCCAAAACAGAGTTGTCAACTCTCTAATAAACATATTGACCTCATAGAATTGTTGTGAGAATTAAATAAGTTAATAAACATGAAGTCCTTGTAAAGGGCTCAAAAAGTGATAACTACCATCTTTATGATAACAAAAGATGTTATGAGACTGTCAAAGAAAAATTAATCAATCAATCAATCTAAAAATGAAATGGAAAATTTTATTCAAGAAAAATTTGAGGATTCTAATCTGGGAACAGCATCTCAAAAAGCTCAGAAAACTGTTCCACCCATTAGAAGTCAAAGCACAGCTATATGCATTTTTTAAAATAGAGGGCTATACAATAAGTGATGCATTATTGACAGGTTACACAATCCAGATCTAAGTGTCTTGGCCTTTAGGAGATTAGGAAGGAATGTTATCTTTAAGGAGTTGTTGCTGTGAGAAGAATGTAGCTCTTTCTGGTTGAGCGGGTGCTTCTGCTGATCAGGTGCAGTTTGTTCAACACACAGTGCAGATAAACAATGTACAGTGCAGGGAGTGAGGAGGCCAAAGGGCAGAGAAAATATTTTCTGTTTATCTCTTTCTTGTCTTGCCATAAAATATTAATTTCATTTCACAATACAATACCTATTTATGTGCCAAATGATTAGTATAAAAAAATACTCAGTTTTCTCTTCAATTTTTGCTCCTTCCTCCCTTTGGAACTCTGGAGAAGAAATGGCAACCCACTCCAGTATTCTTGCCTGGAAATGCTATGGACAGAGGAGCCTGGCATGCTACAGTTCATGGGGTCACAGAGAGTCATACAGAACTGAGCAGACACGTGAGCACACCCTTTGGAACTCACTCGCATCACTTCTCCCCAGGCCCCCACCTCTTATTTTTCAGATCTCCATTTCATTGTCCCCTCCTCTGAGAACTTGCCTGAGCTTCCTTGAGCCCAAGAAAGCCTCTTTCTTTCTTTCTTCCCCTTCTTCTCATGGCAGTATCTCAGCCCATGATTCTTTAGGAACTTGTTGTGCATGCTAAGTTGTTTCAGTCAGTCCAACCCTGTGTGACCCCATGGACTGGGCCCACCAAGCTCCTCTGTCCATGGGGATTCTTCAGTCAAGAACACTGGAGTGGGTTACCATGACCTCCTCCAGTAGATTTTCCTGACCCAGGGATCAAGCCTGCGTCTCTTAAGTCTCCTGCATTGGCAGACGGGTTCTTTACCACTAGTACCACCTGGGAAGCCCCGAAGAACTTGTTACCAAATGAAATTACCCATTTTAATTTCATAAGTTCTTAGTTATCTCCTACAATAGCATAAACCTCATAAAACCAAAGGCATTTTCCCTGAAAAACCAAAGATTATTCTGTGAATCTGTCACCCAATTCCAGAAAGAGAAATGTAAATCAATTCTGTAAATTTTCTATTATTCAATGTTTAAATACTAAATCATTTATTGGTGAGAAATATCCTACATCAAAAATTATTTCTTGAATACTCCCTACATGTATAGATTGATTTGGGGAATTTTTCTTCTGTTCCGTTGATCAGTATTTCTGCACTTATAGAAAACCTATTCTGTCTTGATTAATATAACTTTATTTTTTAAAGGCATTTTCTTAGCCAATGTCCTTACCCAGAAACAATATCTGGCATACAGTAGTGGCTCAATGAACATTTTGAACAAATAACTAAATGCTCCTGGATTAATAAAGTATATATCAGATAGAAAGAATTCAATGATTTTATCAGGAAATTTACTATCTATATAGAATCTTAATAGTATCTGTGGGGATCACCACCAAGAAAATAATATTCTATCGAGGAAGCCAGTGTCCACAATTTTGGTAGATGCCCCCATGAAGCATTAGAATTTATCTTGATCTCGACTGTATGTTGCATATATACACTAAGTTGGTATGAATCGACAATGGTAGGATTGAGGTAGATACAGATAGCTGCAAGAGGCAAAGTTATCAAGACATGACTATGGAAAGAATCTGAGCACGAGGATATGTGAATAGAAACTTCCAAAATTAAAAAATGCCCCCAAATTCCCCAAATTTCATGAAAAATGTCAACTTCTAGAACCAAGAAACACACCAAGTTCCAGGCAGGATAAGTTCATAGAAAGCACAATTAGATCACAGTCAAATGCTAAATCAAAAGAAAAGTAATTCTTGAAGTAGAATGAGAAAAATGATTTTAAGATTACTGCTAACCTCTCATGATAACAGAAAAGGCTAAACAACAATGGAACAGCAATAGTGAAGCACTGAGTGAAAGACAAAATGGTCAAGCCAGAATTCGATATCCATTAAGACCATTCAAAAATTAGGGTGAAAACCAGACATTTCAGGTTATCAAAAACTGTAAAAATTCACACTAAAAGATCTGTTTCCCAAAAAATGCTAACAGAAATTCCTCAGGCTAAAGGCAAATGACACAAGGTGATAACTGTTAGAAGAAATGATAAGAATATGAGTACATTTTCTATAACAGCCTAACAAATCAGCCTAAAAGCTAGTTGGCTGGTGGGTTTAGTTGCTAAGTTGTGTCCGACTCTTGCAACCCCATGGACTGTAGCTCACTAGGCTCCCCTGACCATGGGCTTCTCCAGGTAAGAATACTGGAGTGGGTTGCCCTTTCCGTCTCCAGAGGATCTTTCTGACCCAAAAATTAGTAGCTTAATATAGAAAAGGTATTCTTCTCTCTCATAGTCCTGTGGGTTAATTGAAATCAGCTGGGCAATACTTACTTGAGCTCTTTCATGTGGTTGCTGGCTAGAAGCTTACCTGAGATTTCTCCATATAGCTTGAGCTGCTCACAGTGTGGTGGCTGAGCTATAAGGGGAAATGCTCTAAGAAACTCAGTCTGAAGCTGCGAGGCTTTCTATGAGCTATCATTGAAAGAATAACACAATTTCTACTGTATCTTATTGATCAAGCATTATAGTCAGCCCCAAGTCGAGAGCATTAGAAATCAGATTCCACATTTCAACAGAGTAGTAGCAAAATTGTAGCAATGTTTAACCCATCAAGAAATATTAAAAGATTATAAACATAAAATGCAATCAATGACAAAATGTTAAATTCTTTGTGTTACATAATACTTAAGAACAAATATAATGTATTTAATTGCAATGCATCTGGTGTAAAAACACATGGGACAGAGATGCAAATAATATTATACCAATGGAAGACTCATACTTTGTATGGACTAACACAATATTAACTCTTAGATTTTTATTAATTAAAGATGCAACTTGCAAATCCTAGAGCAGCATTAAAATCCTTTCAAAGAAGAAGAGCTAAATGTCAATATAATTATCAAAATAGATTTTTTTTTAATATTTGGGAAGGAGAGGGTGGAACAAATTGAGAGAGTAGCATCAACATACATACACTATTGTGTATAAAATAGAGAGTTGGCGGGAAGCAGCTGTATAGCACGGGGAACCCAGCTTGGTGCTCCATGATGACCTATGGTGGGATGGAGGCTCTAGAAGTAGGAGATATATGTATACACAAGATGGCATAGATGGCAAAGAATCTGCCCGCAATGGAGGAGACCAACATTCAATCCCTGAGTCAGGAAGACTGCCTTGAGAAGGGAATGGCAACCCACTCCATTATTCTTGCCTGGAAAATTCCATAGTCAGGGGAGCCTGGCAGGCTACAGTCCATGGGGTTGCAAAGGTTGGATAGGAGACTGAGCAACTAAGGCTTTCACTTTCATAGTTGATTCACATTGTTGTAAGGCAGAATTGAACACAATATTGTAAACCAATCATACTCCAATTTAAAATTTAAATTTTGTTTTGCCCTAAAGAAAGTAGGACAAAGGAAGCAAAGGAACAAAAAGGAAACAGTTAATAAAACAGTGGATTCAAATCCAATCATATCAACAATTGTATTAATTTTAAAAGAGCCAAACTTTTCACAAAAAAAGCAATTATCCGACTAGATTTTTTTAAAAAAAGGCCCTATAGTACATCTTTAAAAGATGTACTTTAATACAAATGAAAGGGATGAAATACAAATATTTATCATGATAAAGATTTTATCACTGGCTATATTAACATCCCTGGTGGCTCAGATGGTAAAGCATCTGCCTGCAATATGGGAGACCCGGGTTCAATCCCTGGGTCAGGAAGATCCCCTGGAGAAGGAAATGGCAACCCACTCCAGTATTCATGCCTGGAAAATCCCATGGACCGAGGAGCCTGGTAGGCTACAGTCCATGGGGTCACAAAGAGTCAGACACAACTGAGTGACTTCACTTCACTTCATATTAACATTAGACAAAGCAGACATCAAGACAAGTAGTATCAAAAATAAAAGACTTAATCTTGAAAAGGAGTTAATACATCATGAAGATAAAACATGTGTAATGTGTACACACCTAACTATAAAGCTTCAAAGTACATGAAGCAAAAGCTAACAAAATAAAAAGATAAACTAAATAAATCTAACATTACTGTTGGATAGTCTTGTACCCCTTCTCAGCAATTGACAGAATTATTAAGCTATCAAGCAACTTGATCTTACTGACATTTATAGATACTATACCCTAAACTGTAGGCTATTTTTCTTTCCAAAAGCATGCAAACATTCAGCTAAATAGACCACACGCTGAGCCATAACACAACACCAATCATAATCCCAATAAGGTATTTTTACAAGAATTGATCATCTAATTCTAAAATTCATATGGATCTAGAATATACAAAACAATCTTACAAAAGAAAAAACAAAGTTATAAAATATACGTTGACTGCAAGATTTACTATTAAGCTACAGTAATCAGAGCTTGGAATATAGATAAATACAAAGTTGGAACATGATAGAGTCCAGAAATATACTCATATTTACACAGCTAATCAATAATTGACAAAGATGTGAAAGCTATTGAGTGAGCTGTTGTTTTCAACCAACAGTACTGAACAACTGACAAAGGAGCCTGGCAGCCTACAGTCCTTGGGGTTGCCAAAGAGTCAGACAAGACTTAGTGACTACACAACAACAAGAACTGAGACAACCGGACTGGACATTCAAATGGACAGATGAGTAAATATCCTCTACCTCTACTTACCATATACAAAAATTACTCTGAATGAAGCAGGGTCCTAAAAGGTAAAACTATAACACTTTTAAAAGAAAACATACAAAAAAAATCTGGCAGACTTAAACAAAGTTTTCTTGGAGAGCAGAATGAAATTATCACAAGAGAAAAAAATGAAAAATTAGACCTTCTCAAAATTAAAAATTGCTGATCAAGAGACATCACTGAGAAAATTAACAGCAAATTACAGACTGGAAGAAAATATTCACAAAACATGTAGCTGACCACAGTCTTATATTCAGAATATTATAAAAAATTCTTTTTGAGAAATAAATAGTAAGCACATCCAAAAATACTTAATATAATTTACCATCAAGGAAATGTAAATTAAACCCATAAACCATCACTAATGAAATCAAAAAGCAGTACAGCTGTTTTGTAGATATGCTTAGCATTTGTTATACAAATAAACATACACCAACACTTTACCCAAGCAGCTCCATTCTTAAGCATTTATCCAAGAGAAGTGAGAACATATGTCCAAAACAAATAGAAAGACTTACAGAAGAATATATACAGATTTTGAACCACAGCCAAAACCAACTCATTTCAATTGCACATAAAACATTCAGCTAGATGACCACAGAAAACAATGGCAAATGTCAGTTATTGAGAGAATGAAATGACAAGCTGCCATATATTCATATAATGGAACACTACAACGTGGAGAGAACCAATTTGTATTAATACATGCAAAAACATCAATGATTCTTAAAGACACTGTTCTGTGTGAAAGCAAAAAAAAGAAGAAGAAGAAGAAGGATCCCTAACATACCCTGGTGGCTCAGCTGCTAAAGAATCTGCCTACAATGTGGGAGACTTGGGTTCAATCTCTGGGTTGGGAAGATCCCCTGGAGAAGGGAACAGCTACCCATTCCATTATTCTGGCCTGAAGAGTTCCATGGACTGTATAGTCCATGGGGCCTCAAAGAGCTGGACATGATTGAGCAACTTTCACTTTGATTCTGACTTTTAACATACAAGTCAATCTAGACATGAAGTTCTAGAACAGATGAAACTAGGTTAAGATGAAAAAAAGAGAACAATCATTGCCTGGGTTAGGAGGGCAGGAAAAGTGACAAGAGCAATGTGCCTTGGAAGGGACATGAGTTAACTTACTGGGCAGATGAAGCGTTTCATGTCACGATAAAGATGTAGTATCAGTTCAGTTCAGTTCAGTTGCTCAGTCGTGTCCGACTCTTTGCGACCCCATGAATCGCAGCACGCCAGGCCTCCCTGTTATACGTACGTGTATATATTTGTCAAAAATTATATAGATTTATGCATTTCAATATGTGTAATTTTACCTCCCCCCAAAAAAACTGAGTCCCCACTGAATTATCAAACAAGGGATAAACAGACTAAGTGATATAAGAATGGCAGAATGATGATAATTGTTGAAGCTGAGTGATTGGTACAAGGAGTTCATTATACTATTTTTCCTTGATATATGTTTGATATTTATTATGACATTAAATTTTAATTACCATATAATCATTCATTCATTCAAATATCACTTCATGTTTATGTGCTAGGTTTTCTCAGTTCTGATGATAGAGCAATTATATGACAAACATTGCTACTCTCACATTATCTGACTAACAGGTCACGTTCTAGTGGAGGAAGTTTTAAAAACTAAAATAGTAAAGAGAGAAACAATAAATAAGGAAAAGATAAAGCATAACAGGTGGTCATAAGAGCTTTAAAGAAAAAGTGGACAGAGATGGGAGGGGAAATTATAACAAAGGCCAGTGATGTAATTTTAAACTAAGTGGTGGACTCGCTGAGATGGTGATATTTGAGGAAGAAATAGACCATGATAGGGAACAAAATAGGCAAATATCCCAAAGTGAGGGTATAACTGGCATGTTCCAAGGGCAGCAAGGTGGGGAGAGGAACAGGTCATTAAGGAACCTCGCAGGCCAGTGTGAAAACTTTGACTCTCAATTGTAGTAAGACAAGAAGCCTTTGAAGTGTTCTACACAGTGTAGTGACACGATCTTATTTACATTTTAATAGAAATGTTCTGCCTCTTGTGTTGGTAATAAATTTAAGATCAAGGCAGGGAGCAGGGGAACATCCAGATGAGAGAGAAGCTAGATCTGAGGATGCTGGTTTGTGCCAGCTTTGTAGCTATGCAAGTGTGAGAAGTAGTCAGATTAGGGCCATATTCTAAAGTTAAAGTTGCCAAGCTGTGCTGAAGAATGATTTCTGAAATCAAGAATGACTCTCAAACATTGTCCTTGACAAATTTAAGGATGGAATTACCTCTTATGGAAATGTGGAAGATTCTAGAAAGAGTAGATCTGGGATGCAGTCCATCATAGGAGGGTAAATATCGTCACTGTTCCCCCTTTAAAGTCTCAACATCAGACCTGACAGGTTATAGGGTTTTTCCAGCTTTTGAGAAGAACTCTTCAAGGCAAAGCAAATTTTTATTATGTCTTGTTCAAAAGCTCCTTTCCAAAAAGGGTAAACGTGGGAAATTTAGAATGGCATGAGGGACTAAAAAAAATCCAGCATTGCTCTATGCAAAGCAAAGAAAAGGCATGTGACTCTCAAATTTCAGATGAAATCATTTAGTGCCCAAAATATAATTTTAGTTTTCTAGGTGGTAAAGAATCAGCCTTCCAATGCACAAGACGTGGGTTCAGTCCTGGGGTCAGAAGATCCCCTGGCAAAGGAAATGGCAACCTACTCCAGTATTCTTGCCTGGAGAATCCCAGGGACAGAGGAACCTGGTGGGCTGCAGTCCATGGGTTGCAAAGAGTTGGACATGCCTAAGAGATGTGGTACGTACGTACATATGTACACACACAAACACACACACACACACACACACACTGTATAAGAAGGAGGAAGTTAGATGGAAACAGTATTAACAGATAATGGAACAAACAGTATATTATAGGGAGAATTCAGAGGAATAGAAAATGAAAAAGAAAGGCAGGGAAGGAGAGAGTCACCAGAATGATATAAGCAGCCGATGGTTTTGGGTCATTTCAAATACCTTGTGGAAAACAAAAGCTACAGGACCTTTTCCTAACAAGTCCTTGCAAGTTTACCTCCAGTGGTTGTTAGTTACTTATCAGCAATTATTTCAGTCCTTCCCTTTCTTCCTTTTGGGCCGAGTGTTCCCACCTTAGATACTAAAAGAATCTTCTATCCTTCTCTGTTCTGCCCCTAAATGCTGTCGTGTTGGTTGGTACTTAATGTTTGGAGGTGCCAAAGCCATCAGGGCTAGGTGGAAATGATGCCCAGTGAGGAAGCCATAACCAACACAATGAGGATGTCACAGAAGATGTAAAGGGGTGGACTCCTGACCTTTGTGCCACTGAACAAACGCTGGGACTTTCTATTTCTGGATTTCTATCCATGGAAGATAATTATTCCTATTGTTAAATCAACCTCAGTCAGGTGTTCTATTATTTGTAACATAAAGTAATCCCCCCAAACACTTCTTTCTACCAGCAGTTCTTCTAGCAGCCTTAGTCTCACCTGGAAACTTTACAGAAAGACCAATTCCCAAGCTCTATCTCTGTCCCTGGAGATAAGGGTAATCTATCTCAGCAAGGTGATGCTGATCCACCTACAGTTTGAGAATCCTTGCTCTGTACTTTAATGAGCAGAACCAGATAGATAAAAAATTTGATTCCATTCCCCTAGATTCTGACTCCTAAATGCAGGTCCTATCAGGGCAGAACTGAGAATATACCTTAATTGAAAGACCTAAACTTACATCTTGGAAACTGCAAACAGTAAATCTATGGGAATAATCATGTAAAATTTAAAGGAACTGTGATCTTTGCCACACGTTTATCCTCCAAAATATAATTATTCATGAGAGGTCCTGAAAATGTAGCTACTGGAAGGAGAGGGAGGTATTAAGTCCTGAGACAGGCCACATCATGGCCAAAGCTAATTTCACAGCCATTGCTGCTATCCTTTCTAAATGCATATTTTAACCACCTCACCTATAATCCCCAAACTTGGTTCCCACTGTTAAATTTATATATCAGTTGCTGGCAGCCGCTAAGTTTTTTAAGCATGGCCAATCATATTTCATACACTCTGAATTTAAAATATTTGAAGCTAATTTAGTAGTTATGTCTAGCATTAGCTATTTTAAGTGCAGTAATAAACTCTTATTGCTCTCCTGACTGATGGAACATGTAATACAATTGCCACTGAGTTTTGACTGTCAAAATAATTTATTACATTCCATATAAATTTTTTTAAAAAAGAGAGCAGGTTACATCAAATAATTTGAATAAACGTTTAAACCCAAGGTCACCAAAGTGCTTGAGACTCCTTTTCAGAATTAATTGAAATTCAGGTACATTCTCTGCAATGATTTGAAGTCTCTTCCCAAATATACAAGCTGTCTGAAAGCAACAACTTGCTGCCATGCTAACTGAGCTGTTAAGCAATTATCAGTGACAGCTGTAACTCAGGGCTATGCCAAGCAGGACCTGCATGCAGACAAACTTTTAAATTCTTTCGACTGACAGTTACTGGATTAATATTTGACACAGTTCAACCAGCTCCATTTAATTTGTGATGATGGGGCCCCAAGAAGCAAAATCTACTGACAGCCTACTTCGTGCTAAATTCTCTGCTGCCTAAATTCACACATACCATCTCACACTTATCTTTACTCTAATTTAAAGAAGTGGAAATCAGAACAGAGAAGATAAAGAGTTTTACCATGACTCTAGCAATGTACGAATTCAGATGTCTCTGACTCCAAAGTGCTTTTTTTTCTTATACAGCATGTTAGGGTTTGTGTATAATAATTTGGCTAATTCTTAAAAATTTTGTGATGTGCAAAGCCTAGTGTGTAAAAAATTAGACATCTTCCATGCTTCCCTGTGCATTTTAGGAAGAGTTGTTCCACTGCAAGCCAGTCCTCCACTAAACCATAAATGGTTACATTCCTAAATGGGAAAAGAATTTCAAAAGAATAGATACATGTATGTGTATTATTGAATCACTCTGTTATATATCTGAAGCTAACAACATTGTTAATCAGTTAGGCTCCAAATATAAAAGTTTTCATAGAAACTTCTAACACCTCTCACTTTTTTCTGTGGGAGAAAGAGAGGAGAGAAAGAATGAATAAAGAAGGAAGACAGGCAAAGGACCCAGGTACTCTCCCAACCACTACCATGTGGTAACCATGGTGCCTGATCATTTATGCAACATTAACTCATTTAACAGCTTCCCTGGTGGCTCAGGGGTGAAGAATCTGCCTGCAATGCGAGAGATGCAGGAAATACAGATTTGATCTCTGGGTCAGAAAGATCCCCAGGAGGAGGAAATGGCAACCCACTTTGGTATTCTTGCCTGGAAAATCCCATGGACAGAGGAGCCTGGCAGGCTATGGTCCATGGGGTCTCAAAGAGTTGGACATGCCCGAGTGACTGAACACAACTCATTTAACATTATTCTCCTCACGACTGAGCTTTTCTGGTGGCTCAGATGGTAAAGAATCTGCCAACAATGCAGGAGATCTGGGTTCGATCACAGGGTTGGGAAGATTCCCTGGAGAAAGGAATGGCAACCCACTCCAGTATTCTTGCTTGGAGAATTCCATGGGTAGAGAAGCCTGGCAGGCTACAGTAGTTTATGGGGTCACAAAGAGTCAGACACAACTGTGAGACTAACTTTCACTTTTCCCCACTACTCAGTGAAATAAATATTTATCCCAGTGGTGAAGCTGGATCTTTAATTAGTGAGATAATTTACCCAGACATTACAGGACTACTCAGAGGCACAACAGGGATTAAAATTGAGTTCTGCATGATTAAAAGTAGTTGTCTTTCCTATTATACCTTTAAGGTATATGCACTCTCTCCTCTCTCTCTTCCTGGGGTAAAACTAATAAAAGATTCCAGACAACAGAGCAAGTCCCTTATTCCCACTATAGATAAATGTCTCCATTTAGCCACCCTGGCTTGGTCCCAATTAATACCAAAAAAATATATGACTGCATCACTCAAAAACTTCATTTGTAGCCAAGCTCTAGAAGTGTTATTCTTCCTCTTTGCTACTGAGCTCTGTAGTAGAGTTTCACTATCTTTGATTTCCCCTGGGCACCTTTCTGATGGATTCATTGTGAAATAAGAGCTGAAAAGAGGAAAGAAGCCAACTGAGGAAGTTCACAGAACTGTGATTAGAAAATAAAATGCAACTCCCTTACAAAAAATACATGTTATTTAAAATGCAAATATTCATTACAGATTGATTTACTTTAAATAGTACATAGGCATTTTCACTAGAAAACTACTGATTTATACTTTTTTTGCTGTTACCAAACAGGAAGTTTTCAAAATCTAAGGTGCTTAAAGGGCCTACTTTATATAACAAAGTAGGAAATTTTTCATTGAAATGTTTTCCCTCATTTTAATGATAATCTCAGCAATTCTCAGATTGTATTTATCAGTGCACATTTATCAAAATAAAAAAGATTTAGACTTCCACATATAGTTAATCTGCAATGATTGTCAAATGTATTCTAATTGATTCAAGGCCCATTAAAATTCTATTTTCAAATAGAAAACAACCAAACATGAAATAAATGATCAGTCATCTAGCACAACTAGAAAAATCATATTAATTATAAGTTATTCAAAGAAATGGTAACTCAGCAAAATCTTTAGACCATCTCTGAGACTTAGATAAATAAGGAGGAAAAAAAATTAAGCTTTTAAATGGATTTTCATGGTCAAATTGGTATTATGCTTCAAACACCCATTAAGAGTTACTAGAAAGTACTACTAAAATAAGCTCAATATTTATATTACTGTTGCTGTAGTCAATGGAAGATAAAATCAAGAATGTTACATTAAAATTAAAATGAAGATTATTCATTTTGATGTTATATGTTAAACCAACTACTTTTCTAGAAACCACATATGCTATCAAATTAATCTTTTAAACCTGAATATATTTTCAAGATCAAGTTAGCACTTATTCTAAAAAAGTCATACTAAGTTTAACCCAGTATAAGCAAACACATAAACATATACATGTAAAGATATAAATTATATAGCTGTATTTACATACCAGAGACAGAGAACAAGAATATAAGAGCATAAAATCTGGAAAGACATCAAAGATTTGGCACATATGACCATGTTAAATGTAGTAAGGAGCTGGTAGGATGACAATTTGCAAAACTGGGCTGGATGAAACTAATGGCAATGTAAAACAGGCTGTGTATCTGCCAGATCATAACTTCTCAGTTAATACTTCTCTTGGGATATGCTAAATGCATGCAAATATGTAACAAATAATTAAAAACACAAGTCTTCTGGCACAATTATCATACATTCATGTATAGGAATTGATGAAAAAGCAGTGCTAATCCACAGTGTTTCATTGTAATTTTGTCTAGCAAATCTAACTATTGGGCAAATCCCCTTCCCCTTGTGTTTTAGGAAAGGTTTAACTTCCATACATGGTTCAAAATGTTCAATCTGTATCTGAGGCTGGGGTGAATAGGTTATAGTTATTAGCTCAGAAATGGATGAGTGACTCACTTCCTGTTACTAACATGCCAGAAGTTTACTGTGGATTCTAAGGAAGATTCTTAGCCACTCTGTGAGAGAACTTCTAGAGGGGCCCTTCTCTTTTCCTAGCACTGACAAGAAAGCATGTATCCCTGGGAATCGTTGGCACCATTATCATTACCTAAATTAGGAAAAGAGAATAAAGCTGATGTTGTCAAAGGCAGACTAGAGAGGAAGACATGAATTTGACCCTCAATGAACTGAATGAGCCCCTGTGTCAAACCAGACTCAAAAACTCTTTCACTTCTGTACATTCCTGATATGTGAACCAGTGAACTCACCACACAGTTTAGGCCAATTTGAGACAGTTTGCTCTTATTTAGAACAAAGTCCATTAAAAATTGTATACTCAAAGTGTTAATTAATTCAACCAAAAAAATGTTTAGCTTCTACTTTTTAAAAGGAACTAAAAGTTATGATGACAAAAAGGGTCATACCTCCAGACTTCATCTAGACAATAAAAATGAACACCGCATCATTCAGCTTTAAGTTACATAACAAACTACCAAGATCTCCAAGGCTTACAATACAGGACCATTTCTCACTTCTGTTACTTGTGCACTGGGGGTCTCCTCCATGTCTTCACTCTGAGCACATAGTGCCAACAGTACCACCCAGAGGCAGAACCCAGCCTACAATCCCACCAAGCACTGAAGCCTAGCATACAGCCCTGGTTGACTGCTAAACAGTCCCTGGACTCACTCAACTGTGGAGTTCATTCAAAGGCCCTCCTCAACCAGAGAGCCAGACCAGTGACCTCAACCAAAGGCAGAACACAACCAATGGCCTATCTGATTGCAAAGCCCCATCCGTAGCCTTGATCAACTTTGGGGCACAGCCTGATTACCTGTCTGTGCATTTAACCCTGCCAGCTCATGGAGTCCAGTCTGTGGAAATGTGCAGGCAGGGAGCACAGCCTAAGGCTCCACCCACCCAAGAGCAAAAGTGAAACATGGCCCACAGCCCTACCCAACTGTGGAATCCAATCATTGGTACCACCTTGCCAGAGATCGTAGTCAGCAGTGCTGCCCAACCAGGAAGCCCACCCAGTAAACCTACTTAAAAACACAGTCTAAACTTTTAGAGAGAAACAGACACTAAGAATCACGAAGCTCTAAAGACCATAAATAGGTTGAACCAGTGTAGAAAATTCTACACTGAGACATATTATAATTAGACAGTCAAAAACAAAGAATTTTGAAAGCAGCAAGAGAAAACTGACTTGCCACATACAAGGTGGCCCTCTGTAAGATGATCATTGGTTTCTCAGCGGTAACTTTGCAGGCCAGGAGAGGGTGGGAAGATATGTTCAATATTAAATGAAAACAATTCAACCAAGAATTATTTTTCTGGAAAAGTCATCCTTCATATAAATTGTTGTAGCCACTATGGAAAATAATATGGATATCTCTTGAAATGGTAAAAATGTAACTATTTTATGATCTAGCAATCCCACTTCTGGGTATTTGTCCAAAGGAAACAAAAATACTACCCCTAATAGATACTTATATTCCCCAGATAATATTATTTATAATATCCAAGGCATGAAATGCAAGAGATCCAACCAGTCCATTCTAAAGGAGATCAGTCCTGGCTGTTCTTTGGAAGGAATGATGCTAAAACTGAAACTCCAATACTTTGGCCACCTCATGCCAAGAGTTGACTCATTGGAAAAGACCGATCCTGGAGGGATTGGGGGCAGGAGGAGAAGGGGACGACAGAGGAAGACATAGTTGGATGGCATCACTGACTTGATGGACATGAGTTTGAGTGAACTCCAGGAGTTGGTGAGGGACAGGGAGGCCTGGTGTGCTGTGATTCATGGGGTCGCAAAGAGTCGGACACGACTGAGCGACTGAACGGAACTGAAGACATGAGAACAATTTCAGTGTCCATAGGTGATAACTGATAAAAGACACACACACACACACACAATGAAATATTATTCAGACATTAGAGATGAAAGAAACCCTGTCATTTGTGTCAACATGAATGAATCTGAAGGGTATTACACTAAATGAAATAATTCAGAGAAAGACAAGTAATTTGTGATCTCACTTAAACATGGAACCTAAAAAAATGAACTCATAAAAAACAGATTATTGCATGCCACAAGTGAAGGTATAGATATAAGTGGTCAAAAGGTTCAGACTCCCAGATGTAAGATGAATAATTTCTCGGGATCTATCATACAGCATAATGACAATGTTAACAATCCTGTAATGTGTACTTGAAAGTTAAGATAATAAATCTTAAAAATTCTCATCACACACACTCATACACACACACACACACACGTAACTCTACAAACTAATTTTTATCTGAAAAAAATAAGAACCAAATTTCAGAATACCATAGATATTAAAAGGCCCCACATGTCTTCAGAAGAAAAAGTACACCCAAAGGATTGAAAGCCACAAAGTCATGAGACTTTTCTATCAGATACTTAGAAGGTAAAAGTAATTGTACCAATGCTCTGGATTAAGAAGTACAAGTTTTCAACCTGGAATTCTATGTAACTCTAAACAATTAATTACAAGTATGGGAAAATAAAGAGATTATCAAGCAGACAAGGTCACAAAAACTTTGCTTCTGAAGCAAACTTTCTCAAGATCCCCATGTGTTTGATTACACTGAGAAGAGTTTTACATTTTCAGTCAAAAACTAGGCCAATAGACAAAAAAAAAAATTATCTCCAAGAAAAAAAATGTACATCATGGCAAATACTATCACTGATACATTGTAGTTCACTTGTCAACAATATTTACATATTATTATTATACTAACAATATTATCAGAGGGTTGGTACATGGACCTTTTGAATATTATAATCCTATGGCACTACTTGACTTTTATATTATGTTGTTATTTCTTTGATTAAATTTCTTAATTTAAATAAAATAACAAGAACAAGAACAATTTAAATGCTTAAACCTTTGCAAGGTTTTCATTTTCTTTCAAACAAGCTTAAGTTCCTGTCTCTAAAACGAAAAGCTGGGCCAAATTATTTCTATTGTTATTGTTCAGTTGCTCAGTCATGTCCAACTCTTTGCAACCCCATAGACTGCAGCACATCAGGCTTCCCTGTTCTTCACTATCTCCCAGAGCTTGCTCAAACTCATGTCCATTGAGTCAGTGATGCTATCCAACCATCTCATCCTTGGTTGTCTCCTTTATTCTATGAGTCTATGTGCCTATAGATACAATTTATTTCATTCTACTAGTGGAGAAGAATTATGAATGTGTGAAGAAATAAAGCTTTGAATTCTTTTTTTGAGTTCTTTTCTAGAGTTCACATTTGCTGAGTTAATAAGCTGTTCTCAAGACCCATCTAGTCATCACCCTTAGATTACTGTATGTGTAACATAGCTAATCTTCATCTCTCTACTCCCACCTTTAAGCAGCAACAAATTCTCACAAGCTGATGCGTGTCTGTGAATTTCATGGTGGAGTGATCTTTTAAGAAAGAGATGGCAGGACTTCCTTGGTGGTCTAATGGTTAGGAATCTGCCTGCCAATGCGGGGAACATGGGTTTGATCCCTGGTCCGTGAAGATCCCACATACCATGGGGCAATTCAACCTGTGCACCACAACTGCTGAAGCCTGCACACCTAGAGTCCATGCCCTGCAACAAGGGAAGCCACCACAATGAGAAACCTGCACACCATAACCAGATTAGACCCCACTCACTGCAACTAGAGAAAGCCTGTGCACAGCAATGAAGACCCATCCGAGCCAATACTAAATAATTTTTAAACAAAAAGAGAGATGGCTTCCTGGGATACCAAGTAGTTCACATTTTCTGCACTTGTTCATATTTTCCAAATGACTTTGAAGACATTTTTTTCTGAATTTAATTAAAATCGAGCCAATTTTAAGCAATGAAGTTTTATTTCTGAAAAGGAATCTTGTGCTAAGACTAATGAAATAGAAGGTGCCCTGACTTGTTCTGACAAGGTGAATTCCAAAATCAAAGTAGAACAATTTGCTTTTTCACATTAAAGGTCAACTTTACAAAATGTCTCTCAAAGGCATAGGTCTGCTTGTCAACTTCATCAAATAAGACCTAGATGTATTGATTCAATCGTCCTGGTAACCCAAATATATAATCCAGACACAACAAGGAAGATTACCGAATGCTGTTATCACATTCTTGTAATAGATACTAAAGCTGAAAAAGCAGAACCAATCTGGTACAGTTATGCATGAAATCTTTTTACAGTACAAAAGCTTCAACTGTCCTATCCAAGTATCTCAGAACTCAATAGTAACTGTATCTGAACCATCCCACTGCAACAAGTAATGCAATCCTATAGACATGATCATTTGATTTTTGCCCATATTGTTCATGGCTGATTCAGCATATTCTAACGTAATGAATGGAAAAGTCAGCATTTTTTTCTCTCAAAATAGAAAAGCATGTTTTTCAAAACACAGTGAAACCACATCTGATGTATGTGGTAGTGGTGGTTTAGTTGCTAAGTCATGTCCAACTCTTGGGAGTCTATGGACTGTTACCTGCCAGACTCCTCTGTCCATGGAATTCTCCAGGAAGAATACTGCAGTGGGTAGCCTTTTCCCTCCCCAGGGGATCTTCCCAACCCAGGATCAAAATTTGTCTCTTGTGCCTATTGCACTGCAGGCAGATTTTTTATCACTAAGCCACCAGGAAAGCCCTCTGATGTATATCTGTAGTCAACATATTCTAAGACGGGGATTCCCTCGTAGCTCAGTTGGTAAAGAATCTGCCTGCAATGCAGGAGACACCAGTTCGATCCCTGGGTCAGGAAGATCCCCTGGAGAAGGGATAGGCTACCCACTCCAGTATTCTTGGGCTTCCCTTGTGGCACAGTTGGTAAAGAATCTGCCTGCAATGTGGGAGACCTGGGTTCGATCCTTGGGTTGGGAAGATCCCCTGGAGAAGGGAAAGGCTACCTACTCCTGTATTCTGTCCTGGACAATTCCATGGACTCGTCCGTGGGGTCCCAAAGAGTTGGACACTACTGAGCGACTTTCACTTTCACTCTTCTAAGACAAGGTGAGAAACATCATATCTTACTTAAAATATTTTCAGTCTTAAACAGAAATTCAAACAGAAAATGTATAAGCTATATTGAAATAGTATCTGAACATCTCCTTGGTACTATTCTGTTTAGTGAGCCTTCACAGGGCCAAACACAAACTCTCCACAAGGTTAGGGAGAATTCATTAATCAGAACTCATGCCCAAATGAAATTTATCTAACACATGTATTTTGTCCATGAGACACATCACTGCCTTCTTGCACTTGGGTACAGTAGAGGTACAGCACTATACTGGGGGCCAATTTTAAACAATGACATCACCAACAAAAAGTACAAAAATGTGGAAACTCAATATCAGTTTCCTTAACAGCTGTACCATTTTGCATTTCTATCCAGGCGTCCTAAGAGATGTGGTTTGCATTTGTACTTCCCTGATGATTTGCGATATTGAGTAAAACATGGTACTAAACAGAACATGAAAAGGATACTTTTTTCTTTTTTTTTTTAACAGTATGACAGCTGAAACAAGAAGGCAGAGCATCACCTGTTAAACTTCAGTTGAAAACACGAGCTTCAGGCGACTCAAATATTTCACCACTTGGCATTTCCACAAATGAAGACAAAGGCAGAATATGTATTGGTTTGGAGGTTACCAATAAGATTTAGCAAACAGCCAAATTTGCAAATATGGTGTCTGTGAATAATGAGGATTTATTTTATCTCTTATGCATGGTTTATGAATCCTTAAACATTTAGTCCTTGTTTCATTATCCACTATGCAGGCCAGTATTTTTTTTTTCAGTTTAATTTTCAGACCAGCATTTTCTTTGTTGTAAATTTATTTCTCTCAAAGGTTTCACAGTCATTTTAGTTTTTCCTCTGTGCTATTCTTTTTCAGGTTGAACAAACTGTGTTTTATCTCATTATTTCATATTCCATTTTGAGGAAACTCAAAAAATGTGTTTTATCCTATTTGTTAACACAGGACACATTATCTCACTTCAATTTTTCAGATGCCATTTGCTGTTTCTGTATTAATAGTTCATTTCATGATGCAAATTGGACATTGCTTGTAATTGCTAGGCTTCTACTAAGTGGCAGCTTCTGGTTTCTTGAGGCTAAGATTTGCATGCTTTTTTAAAAAATTTAACTTCGTTTATTTATTTGGCTGCACCAGGTCTTAGTTGTGGCATGCACAATCTTTTATTTGTGTCACGTGGAATCTAGTTCCCTTACCAGGGATCAAACCCAAGTCCCCGGTATCCCCTTAGCCACTGGGTTATCAAGGAAGTCCCTAGATTTGCATGATATTGCATTTATTGATTAAAAACTAAGCTGGAATTGAACGTTTATTTCTCAGGAGCTTCTGCAGTACTAGTTTTTCTTTCTAAATCTAGATTGAAAATAGAAGCAATAGGTAGCTGAAACTAGAAATATAAGGCCAAGTACAAACTCTGAAGTAATGCTCTCCATAGTAAAGATATTTTTTAACTTTAATTTTAGGACTAAGCATCACCAAACTACTAGGACTTTTAAATTGAGTCCCACAATCCATTTAAACACTTGCTATAACTCTTTTCTGATTGCCTGTGCTAACTGGGGATACAGAAGGAAAAGGAAGAAAATATATAGTACCTAAATTTTCAGTAAAAAGTAATCTAGAATTTCAAACATTCTACTGTTCCCTTTTAACCAAACCACTTATTTGTAAGAGATTAAAATAGTTGTTTTTTGGACAATCTATATTATACTTTGAAGTATTAGCCTTACATGCAAAAAAAAAAAAAAGGAATCCTGCGTTAACAAAATTTCTTGAATATTTTGGATATATCCTATTTCTTAATAGCTTTATCATTTCTCCTTCCCACTGACACATGCTTTTCTTGTGGGGAGAGAGGGCTGGTGTCGTTTCATTTGCCACTTGGTGAAACTAAGTTTTTATCACCAAGAAACAGCAGCAGATCAAAGTTCAAATTTATATTGCTTTATCTTTGTTCCTTGTGTCTGAACCTTGGCCTAATAATCCACAGCACTAACTATAACCACTGGGAAGATCAAGATGTGGATAAGGGTTGAGTTAGTGTTATAAAAGATGAAAGAATCAAAACCAACTTTGATAGTGACTTTCATTTTAAAGTAATCAGTCTGTCAATGTTTTTCATATAAGTTGCAGTTTACCAGTTATAAAACTTGGATGTTCTATTTTCACTCGGTATACTATTTGGGAAAACTAACTGCTCTCTTTTCTGTTGAAAATTCAGTCTTAAAAATTTTGGAAATTATTAGTTTATATCTCAATAGTTATATTAAGGAAGTCAAATAAATATGAAGAGTGTATGCTAGTCTATTATCTACTGTATAAAAGTCCCTAACTTTGAAGGTATAATATCACAAGGACAGAAATGTCCATCTATGCTGTTATTTATAGCTGATGTATTCTCTACTAGGGGCAGTGCATGATTTATCACAGATAAAAACAATTATTCCCCCCTCCCCAAATTTTGCTCTTAAGAGGATATTACTTTTTATTTCTCCTGGAGCATGTGAGTAAAATTTTTCTTGAATATACAGCTAGTATTAGAATTGCTGCATTATAGGGCAAGAAATTAAAATAGAAGTGCCAATGTTTTTAAGTAGTTTTACTAACAGATATAAACTACCAGCAATGTATAAAGGATCCAGCTAATATATGTTTAACACTGGCAATTGTCTGCCTTCTCAGTTGCTGCCAGTATGAATTTCTCATTCTGTGAAATAGTTATTCATATATTTCACCCATTTCTATACTGTGCCATTTTATATTTTTCTTGATTTGTAGTAATTAGATTATCTGATTATTAGTACTTTGTCAGGTATGTGCAATATAAATATCTCTTCCTAGGTGGAAGCCTCCTTTTTCAGGCTCTTCAACTTGTTTTTAATAAAATGAAGTTCTTAATTTTAATGTAATAAATGTACCTATTATTTCTCTACTGGTTGAGTTTTTGTCTTCAGAAAGCCTTTCTAATGCTAAAGCCAGCAGGGCCTTTCCTGGTACTTTCTCCTAAAAGTTTTAAAACTTTGTTTTTCATATGTATGTCTTCAATCCATTAGGGGCTGAATTTTTAGTATGGTGCAATGGAAAGATCCAATTTTATGTTTTCATGTAGTTAACCAGTTTTTCCAATTTCATTTATGAGACAGTATCTGCACTATAAATCTGTTTTGTCACCTCTGCCAAATACCTAATTCTAAATATGCATTGTCTGGGGAGGAAGGATAAATTGGAAGGTTGGGATTGACATATACACACTATAATGTATAAAATAGATAACTAAAAAGAACCTGCTGTACAGCACAGCGAAATCTACTATGGCCTTTATGGTCAAAGAATCTGAAAAAGAAAAAGGTGGAGATATATAGATATATATATGTATAACTGAATCACTTTGCTGTACGCCTGAAACTAACACAATATTGTAAATCAACTATGCTCCAATAAAAATTTTTTGAAAGGGAGGCTATTGCCAAGCTTAAGCAAAAAGGGATATATCAAGCAGGGGTTAGAAAACTACAACCCATGGGCCAAATATGACCCAATGCTGGCTTTGTTGAATAAAGTTTTCTGGGAAAACATCAGTCAGTAAATAAATAGGCATGGTCTATTTCTAATCATTCTGTTCTTCATTATTCAATTTGTTCACCTCTGTACTAACACAACAGATTCATAATTACTGTAGCTCCATAAGAGTCTTGATATATGGTATGGCAAGTACTTATTCATTCCTCTACTTTTTTTTTTTCGGAGTGTTTTGACTTTTCTTGACCTTTTGTTCTTTCTTATAAATGAGAAAATTAGTTTGTCAAGCTCCATAAATAACCTGGTTGAGATATTTATTGGCCCTGTATGGACTCTATAAACAGATTTGGAAAAACTGAATTATTAATGATATTAAGCCTTCTCATTCCTGAATTTGGCATGACTCTCCACTTTCAGAGGCTTCTTTAATGCCTTTTATAAAGTTTTATAACTATATATCTTGCTCATATTTTGTTACATTCATTTACATGTTTCTTATAGCTTTTGTTGTTATTATACAAGGTATTTTTAAAAAATTGTTGAGGGTGAGATGTATGGAGAAAGTAATATGGAAATTTACAATACCATATGTAAAACAGATGGCCAATGGGAATTTGCTATATGACTCAGGGAACTCAAACAGGGGCTCTATAACAATCTAGAGGGTCGGGATGGGGAGGGAGACAGGAGGGAAGTTAAAGAGGGATGGGACATACGTATACCTGCAGCTGATTCTTGCTGATGTTTGACAGAAAACAACAAAATTCTGTAAAGCAATTATCTTTCAATTAAAAAATAATTTTTTAAAAAATTAAAAGAAAACATTTGTTGGTGAATGAGGACTTAATTGATTTGTTCATATTGACCTTGCACTGAGTCACCCTGCTAACCTTTCCTCTAGATCTAATAATTTATAATAAATTTGTAGATTTTAAATTTTTTATAGAGACAGAATCAATAGCAACTGTATTTGTAATCTTTACACTTTTCATTTCTTTTCTTTGACTTACTGCATAGCCAAAACCTTCAGTAAAATTGGTGAATATAAATAATGGCAAGGGGATTTCTGGCTTTTAGCTGATTTTAAAAGAAATTCCATTAATTTTTCTTCACTTAGAAAGTTGATTGCTGGGTCCATATAGGAAATGGCAACCCAGTCCAGTATTCTTGCCTGGAGAATCCCATGGAGGGAGGAGCCTGGTAGGCTACAGTCCCTGGGGTTGCAAGGAGTCGGACACGACTGAGCTACTTCAGTTCACTTATCCAAGTATTAGCAATATTCATTGTCATTTTATTGTTAGCTACTTTTATTGCATTGACTTAATTTTATAGAATTGTATTCTATTCCTTCAAATAAATAATTTGTATCTTTTCATTAGTATTTATAGTGAATGCATTCACACTAAGCCGCTTCAGTCATGTCCAACTTTCTTTTACAATCCCATGGACTGTAGCCTGCCAGGCTTCTCTGCCTACGGTATTCTCCAGGCAAGAATACTGGAGTGGGTTGCCATGCCATTCTCTAGGGAATCTTTCCAATCCAGGGATCAAACCCAAGTGTCTTAAGTCTCCTGCACTGGCAGGCAGTTTCTTTACCACTAGCACCACCTGGGAAGTAAGTAGAGTACTTATATGCTAGAATTTACAGTATAAATACTGTTATGTTTTTGTCTGTCACCCTCCTTCCTTCTTCTGAAATATAAACACTTTTTATTATGAAGAATGCAATTTAAGTGATTTATATGGGAGTAAATTATCACCTACTCAAGACCCAGGCCTGCATGACCAATTCTTCCAAGCCACAGTAACTGCTAGTCCAATAAGAAGTCATTTGAGCTGAGACCACAGAGAAAGGAACATTTACCTGCTTCTGAGATCACTGGTGCTAAGATCACTGTAGTACAAGGAATGTTCTCAGCTAAGATGTAGGGAAAGGCTGACTGACAATACAAACAAACAAACAAACAAGCCAAAGCTGGGAGTCCTCTGGTCCTAGAATGCCTCAAAATTAACCTCCACTTTTTATTTATGTGCCAAAAATGCCTACACATACCTACCACTTTTGTCTCCACTGTATTGATTTTCCATTTTTTCTACTTACAATCAAAATAATCCTACCAATCATACAGTTCAGTTCAGCCTCTTGCGTCCAACTCTTTGCAACACCATGGACTGCAGCCCGCCAGTCTTCCCTGTCCGTCACCAACTCATGGAGTTTACTCAAACTCATGTCCATTGAGTCGGTGATGCCGTCAAACCATCTCATCCTCTGTCATCCCCTTCTCCTCCTGCCTTCAATCTTTCCCAGCATCAGGGTCTTTTCCATTGAGTCAGTTCTTCACATTAGGTGGCCAAAGTATTGGAGTTTCAGCTTCAGCATCAGTCCTTCCAATGTACAGTCAGGACTGATTTCCTTTAGGATGGACTGGTTTGATCTCCATGAAGTCCAAGGGACTCTCAAGAGTCTTCTCCAACACCACAATTTGAAAGCATCAATTCTTCGGTGCTCAGCTTTCTTTATGGTCCAACTCTCATATCCACACATGACTACTGGAAAAACCATGGCTTTGACTAAACAAACTTTTGTAGGCAAAGCAATGTGTCTGCTTTTTAATACACTGTCTAGGTTGGTCATAGCTTTTCTTCCAAGGAGTAAGTGTCTTAATTTCACAGCTGCAGTTAACATCTGCAGTGATTTTGGAGCCCCAAAAAATAAAGTCTGTCACTGTTTCCATTGTTATCCCATTTATTTGCCATGAAGTGATGGGACCAGATGTCATGATCTTTGTTTTTGAATGTTGAGTTTTAAGGCAGCTTTTTTCACTCTCCTCTTTCACTTTGATCAAGAGGCTCTTTAGTTCCCCCTTCACTTTCTGCAATAAGGGTGTTGTCATCTGCATGTCTGAGATTACTGATCACACAGCTATTATTTATTCTTTTTATATCCTAGTCCATAAACTATGAAAATAGAAGATATGTCTATTTCTACCCACACTACCCTCACAATGGCTGGCATGTGGTGGATAGTTCATATTTGAGTATATCAATGACTATACTAATAAACGTGTAAAAACTATGTTTTTCTATGTAGAATACAAGCTGATATATTTCATCACATCAATCTAGATTTATCTTGATAACTTAATAGTTTATGTACAATCCAATAATGATAAAGAATAGAGTTTTATGAATCTTTTTCCATCATTTAAAAATTATTAGTCCTGTACTTTTCCTCATCATTTTATTAAAAGGTGTAAATTATTACTGGTCTTATTCTCCTCTCCTTCAAGCATTCATTCAACAAGCATGTACCCAATATCTTTGTGACACCATATTAGATATTCCAGGAGATTCAAACTGAATAAGGCATGGTCATCACTTCCAAAAATCATCCCAGTGATCTTTCTCATTAATTCAGTGTCTGTGTACTATATAGAAACAAAGTCAAGTTAGGAAAAGAACTCTGGAGATGAATGGATAAGAAAGCTGTGGTACATATACACAATAGAGTATTACTCAGCCATTAAAAAGAATCCATTTGAATCAGTTCTAATGAGGTGGATGAAAATGGAGCCTATTATACAGAGTGAAGCCAGCCAGAAAGAAAAACACCAATACAGTATACTAAGGCATATATATGGAATTTAGAAAGATGGTAATGATAACCCTCTATGCAAGACAGCAAAAGAGACACAGATGTATAAAACAGGCTTTTGGACTCTGTGGGAGAGGGAGAGGGTGGGATGATTTGGGAGAATGGCATTGAAACATGTATAATATCATATATGAAACGAATTGCCAGTCCAGGTTCGATGCAGGATACAGGATGCTTGGAGCTGGTGCACTGGGACGACCCAGAGGGATGGTATGGGGAGGGAGAGGGGAGGGGGGTTCAGGATGGGGAACATGTGTATACCTGTGGCAGATTCATGTCAATGTATGGCAAAACCAATACAATATTGTAAAGTAATTAACCTCCAATTAAAATAAATAACTTTATATTAAAAAAATAAAGATTAAGAAAAAAGAACTCTGGACAGTAAATGGCTTTCTTGTAATCAAGAAGATAAAAAGCTCTAAGTATATGACCTTACCTAAGACAAGTTAAAAAGTAAAGAGGATAAACAATAGCTAAAAAAAAAAAAAAAAAAAAGTACCATGATGAGGTAAAAATAAAGAGAAATGAAGACAGCCAGAAGCATGTAACTAGAACTGAAACAGATGCTGAATTACCCTCAGCATCTTTAAAATTACACTTTCCAAACAACCAATCATTTTTAAAATCTTAATCCATGAGCATCATTTTTCATACAAATTGCCCACATTTGGCTATAATTTCAGGAATTTGCATTTATGCCAGGAGATTCGAGAAAGCAATGTTTTTACATAGCATTCAAGCTATTACTGTTGCCATTATTAATCTGGTCATTTATATGGGTGAACTGAAATATAGCCTGGAAAATATTAAAATTTCATCTGTAAACGTAAAACACAGAATTTCCAACATCTGAATTCACATTGATGTGGAAATTAAATCAAATGATGGATTTTAAAGCACAGTGTATACACAGTGAACTTGATACAACTAAACAGTGAAAACTGAGAGATCACTACAGTAAGAAAAATATTTTGTATTAACACAAGGGAAGTGTCTTAAGTTTTGTGTTCCAAACAAGACTATTCCAGGTTATTGTCAACTCCAGAAGTTCTTTTCTTTTCCAAATCCTATAAACTGCTCCCACTGGCATGTCACATATCAGCAAGTTCACAGAGCAGAGATCAGACAAAAATCCATAGTGGATAGAAACCCATTCCTAGGATAACAGGCTCCAGGTACTTTTCAGGGATTTTAAAGAAGGAGAAAGCATCTTCTTATGAAGGATCTTTGCTCAAATAGTCACAAGTCAGCAGAATGCAGGAGATGCCTTCAGTTGATTCTTAGCAATCTGCAGAAACCCTGAGCTTCGATCAGCACTGTTTCATACTGGGGTCACTCCACTATCCAACTAGGCACCCAGACTGCACAAGCAAAAGCTGAGCTTTCTTGTATATGGATTCAGTTGACAAAAATAAGGGACAATATCACTAATGGTAAAGAACTAGCCTGCCAATGCAGGAGACACAAGAAATGCAGGTTCAATTCCTGGGTCCAGAGGGAAATGGCACCCCACTCCAGTATTCTCACCTGGAAATTTCCATGGGCAGAGGAGACTGAAGGGCCACAGTCCATGGGGTCTCAAAGAGTAGGAAATGACTGAATGACTAACATTTTCACACTTTTCACATGGTATGAAGAAGATCAGAGGATGATGGCCCAGGGTCAAGACTATAGAAGTGGGATAAGGGCAAAGGTAGTACTGCACACACACTAGTTATGAATGTGTTAGATATTATTTACATATATAATTTTATATATGTTCAGTTCAGTTGCTCAGTCATGTCCAACTCTTTGTGATCCCATGGAATGCAGTACACCAAGCCTCCCTGTCCATCACCAACTCCCGGAGTTTACTCAAATTCATGTCCATTGAGTTGGTGATGCCATCCAAACAATTCATCCTCCATCGTCCCCTTCTCCTCCTGCCTTCAGTCATTCCCAGCATCAGGGTCTTTTCCAATGAGTCATTTCTTCACATCAGATGGCCAAAGTATTGGAGTTTCAGCTTCAGCATCAGTCCTTCCAATCAATATTCAGGACTGATTTCCTTTAGGATGGACTGGTTGGATCTTCTTGCTGTCCAAGGGACTCTCAAGCGTCTTCTCCAACACTACAGTTCAAAAGCATCAGTTCTTTTTCTTTGGCACTCAGCTTTCTTTATAGTCCAGCTCTCTCACATCCATCAATGACTGCTGGAAAAACCATAGCTTTGACTAGACCAACCTTTGTCAGCAAAGTAATGGCTCTGCTTTTTAATATGCTGTCTAGGTTGGTCATAGCTTTTCTCCCAAGGATCAAGGGTCTTTTAACTTCATGAATGCAGTCACCATCTGCAGTGATTTTGAAGCCCCCCAAAATAAAGTCTGTCACCGTTTCAATTGTTTCCCCATCTATTTGCCATTAGGTGATGAGACCAGATGCCATGATCTTAGTTTTCTGAATGTTGAGCTTTAAGCCAACTTTTTCACTCTCCTCTTTCACTTTCATCAAGAGGCTCTTTAGCTCTTTACTTTCTGCCATAAGGTTGGTGTCATCTGTATATGTGAGTTTATTGATATTTCTCCCAACAATCTTGATTTCAGTTTGTCATTCATCCAGTCAAGCATTTCTCATGATGTACTCTGCATATAAGTTAAATAAGCAGGGTGACCATATACAGCCTTGACGTACTCCTTTCCTGATTTGGAACCAGTCTGTTGTTCCATGTCCCGTTGTGTTGTTTCTTGACCTGCATACAGATTTCTCAGGAGGCGGGTCAGGTGGTCTGGTATTTCCATATTTTGAAGAATTTTCTACAGTTTGTTGTGATCCACAGTCAAATACTTTGGCATAGTCAATAAAGCAGAAATAGATGTTTCTCTGGAGCTCTCTCATTTTTTCAATGATCTAGCGGATGTTGACAATTTGATCTCTGGTTCCTCTGCCTTTTCTAAGTCCAGCTTGAACATCTAGAAGTTCATGGTTCACATACTGTTGAAACCTGGCTTGGAGAATTTTGAGCATTACTTTGCTAGCATGTCAAATGAGTGCAATTGTGTGGTAGTTTGAGCATTCTTTGGCATTGGAATGAAAGCTGACCTTTTCCAGACCTGTGGCGACTGTTGAGTTTTCCAAATTTGTTGGCATATTGAGTGCAACACTTTCACAGTGTCATCTTTCAGGATTTTAAATAGCTCAACTGGAATTCCATCACCTCCACTAGCTTTGTTCATAGTGATGCTTCCTAAGGCCCACTTGGCTTCATATTCCATAATACACACATATATTTAAGTACATATGTATATGTTTACATCATATATGTGTGTGTGTGTGTATATATACCTTTTATTCAGTTGATAATCAATAAAGTACTTGATAAGTAAAAATAGAGCTTATTTCATTGAGTGGATTCATTCTAAAGATGTTTTTTAAATTCCTACATTACTAAGTTATATTTTTTCTTGACTTGTCCTATATGCGGTGCTGAAATTTAAAATGATGTATAGGCATCAACTCTTCAGCTGTCAGATCTTATGGAGAGAATATTCAGGAAGGTCTCAACAGCTTGGAAGGAGTGTGAGCAGCCCTTTGCAGGAAACACCCCTCTGCAAGAAACCCCTTTTCTTGTCACTTTATCAAAGCTACATTTCAACTAAACTTTTAAACCAGGCACCCCCATGCTCTACTCACCTCCCATGCTAGCAAATCCTTCACGTTTTCAAATTACACTTCACCTGTGCCTAACAAAATCACTGCAAATGGTGACTGCAGCCATGAAATTAAAAAACGCTTACTCCTTGGAAGAAAAGTTATGAACAACCTAGACAGCATATTCAAAAGCAGAGACATTATTTTGCCAACAAAGTTCCATCTAGTCAAGGCTATGGTTTTCCCAGTAGTCGTGTATACACAGTCATAAGGTATCAAATTTTGCAGCAAGGGCATATTTGAAACTTAGCCCTCTGTACAGTCCTGGGTTGACTACGCCAAAGCCTTTGACTGTGTGGATCACAATCAACTGTGGAAAATTCTGAAAGAGATGGGAATACCAGATCACCTGACTTGCCTCTTGAGAAATCTGTATGCAGGTCAGGAAGCAACAGTTAGAACTGGACATAGAACAACGGGCTGGTTCCAAATAGGAAAAGGAGTACATCAAGGCTGTATATTGTCACCCTGCTTATTTAACTTATATGCAGAGTACATCATGAGAAACGGTGGACTGGAAGAAGCACAAGATGGAATCAAGATTGTCGGGAGAAATATCAATAACCTCAGATATTCACATGACACCACCCTTATGGCAGAAAGTAAAGAGGAACACTAAAAAGCCTCTTGATGAAAGTGAAAGAAAAGAGTGAAAAAGTTGGCTTAAAGCTCAACATTCAGAAAACAAAGATCATGGCATCTGGTCCCATCACTTCATGGGAAATAGATGGGGAAACAGAGGAAACAGTGTCAGACTTTTTATTTTGGGGGGCTCCAAAATCACTGCAGATGGTGATTGCAGCCATAAAATTAAAAAATGCTTACTCCTTGGAATGAAAGTTACGACCAACCTAGATGGCATATTGAGTGGGTGGAGAATGAACTACAGAGGTTAACAGACATGTTCTTAAATTGTATAATTGGTGGTATAATGGATGTAATCATTTGTTAAAATTCACCAAACTGTGTACTTAAAAATGGGTGCATTTTATTGCATGTGAATTACATATCAATAAAAACTATATAAAAAGAAAAAATTTAAAAAAAAAGAAAAGCAGAGATATTACTTTGCCAACTAAGGTCCATCTGGTCAAAGCTATGGTTTTTCCATTGGTCATGTATGGATGTGAGAGTTGGACTGTGAAGAAAGCTGAGCATCGAAAAATTGATGCTTTTGAACTGTGGTGTTGGAGAAGACTCTTGAGAGTCCCTTGGACTGCAAGGAGATCAACCAATCCATTCTAAAGATCAGTCCTGGGTGTTCATTGGAAGAACTGATGCTAAGGCTGAAACTCCAATACTTTGGCCACCTGATGCAAAGAGTTGACTCATTGGAAAAGACCCTGATGCTGGAAGGGATTGGAGGCAGGAGGAGAAGGGGACGACAGAGGATGAGATGGCTGGATGGCATCACCGATTCTATGGACATGATTTTGAGTGCACTCCGGGAGTTAGTGATGGACAGGGAGGCCTGGCGTGCTGCAATTCATGGGGTCACAAAGAGTCAGACACAACTGGGTGACTGAACTGAACTGTACAGCCCTGGGTAGTCATTGGAAGGACTGATGTTGAAGCTGAAACTCCAATACTTTGGCCACCTGATGCAAAGAACTGACTCATTGGAAAATACCCTGATGCTGGGAAAGATTGAGGGCAGGAGGAGAAGGGGATGACAGAGGATGAGATGGTTTGATGGCATCACCGACTGTATGGACGTGAGTTTGGGTAAACTCCAGGAGTTGGTGATGGACAGGGAGGCCTGGCATGCTGCGGTTCATGGAGTCGCAGAGTCAGACACGACTGAGCGACTGAACTGAACTGAAAGTGATTATAATCATACTTCCTCAAGAATATTTCATTTACACTTATTCAGAAATAGATCTGAATCACAATGTCCCCAATTCCCTATGCAAATGTAAACTTCACATGAATTAAGTGGAATATTTTTTAAAATTAATTAGTGATGAACATTGTCTTATCCTAAAGAGTATTCCTTTTTATGATAAAAACAGTAAAAATATCAATGAATATAATTTAAATTGGAAAATCATTCAGTGTGTAATAGAAGCACCAAATGGATTTGTAGATGGAAAATAAATGAGCTGGAAATGAAAGAGTAATGCATTAGGGATTCTTTTCTCTATGTAACATGTTTCTGCATCTGATGAAATCTGTATCGACCACCTCTCCAATCTCTCATGAGATGGAAATGCCAGCAAAGAAGAAAAATACTAGAACTAAAATTCTTACTGTCAAGGGTTTTCAATCAACTCTTATCATGTGCGCTCTTAGAGCTTCAGTTATCTTTCTATGCACACGTGTATTATCTTCCTGCAACTAAATTATAAACTGAGCTCCTGGAGGATTAAGGCCATATCTCAATAGATCATACCTTTCTATAAACTATTTCAACCTTAGAACAAGTAAGAATACACAATGATGACTTTAGAACAACCAAACTAATACTTGTACATTTTTTGTCTTCCTTTGAATATTTTCATCCATATTCACACAGTTTTATAGTTATCATGATGGCTTACATAGAATTTCATGTTGCCAAGTACCTAGAATTTCTTCAAATATTCCATCAGTTGATTTAATAGTTTCTGTAACCATTTCCCCTTATCCCCTGTTTAATCTTTTTGAAAATTCTGTATTATGAATAATTCTGCAACAAACCACTCCATACAAATAGATTGTACTTTAAAATACATCCATGGACTTCCCTGGTAGTCCAGTGATTAAGACTTCATGCTTCCACTACAGGGGGCACTGGTTCGATCCCTGGTCAGGGAACTAAGATCCTTCATGCCACTTGGTGCAGCCAAATAAATTATATCCATAGGATGCATTTCTGGTGTGGGATATGTTGTCTAAACTAACACCCATGTCTGAAACTGATTCATACACAATAAATACAAATAAAAGAAAAAATTGGAAATGCTCAAGGAAAGACACTGAGTAATTAATAGCAACAGATTAGGGACGTTAACTAATGAAAGACTGGAATAGGATCATAAAGATCTTCAAAGTCTACTAATTGAAGCCTACTAGATGAAAATAAATAGCTTGCATTACCAAGAGGAAGAAAGAATAGAGGATAATTTAATAAAGTGAGCAAAATGAAATTTAGATTTAAAATCTAAAGATCAGATCCTTCAGGTAGTTTTTTTCAAGGTAACATAGTGTCACATGGGTTTGGGACATTCTGCTCAGTAGGTTGCTGTCCTCTGACCCAAGTCCTGACCCTCCACATAGTCATACTTGGGTCTGAACCCTGGGGGTTCCACCTCCTCAACTGGCTCCCCAGAGTTTCAAGGTTAATGGCTGAGAATCTACAGTCAAATACAATTAAATCTTATCCCTTCTGGGGAAGTTTTCTCTATTCTTTTCTTCCCTATTTAAGAAGCATTAGCCAACAGGATAAATTAATTTAACTTTTTAATAATGTCTTACCCCTCTGCTATTTTGGACTCTAATTGGAATTACCAATCACATAGTGTAGAAGATACCAATTTGATAAATGAGTGGGATAATTATGTTTTGATGGGTAAACAAAGTCTCTTTCACGATACCTTTCCAAATATGATTTACAGGTGACTATATAGCCACCTAATTATGTTAAAAAAAAAACACCTTACTTTCATGTCAAGTGTATTTAGTACCTCATAAATAATGAGGCAGAATAAGAAGCTATATAGACTAGGGGGACTTCAAGCAAGCCCAGGAGCCAATGCACAGCCAAAATTAATGGAACAAGTAAGCTTATAGATTGCTGAGTGGAACAAATTTATATAGCCCTTTTGAAAAACATTTGATACTCACTGCCAACAGACATTTTAAAATGTTTTCTTATCCTGTGAGCCACTAAATTCACCTGTAAGAAAAATCCTAAGTAAATAATCTCATACATAAAAAGTTTCGTGCTCAAAGGCCTCTTCTTAAAAATACTTGTGAGAAAACTATAAACAGCTTGAATGTCCGTTTATAAAGACCTGGCTACTAATCTTGGTTCTGCCATGTTCTGGCTATGTAACTGAAGACTGAAGGCAAATTACTTAATTCTGCCTGTTTTCTCCTTGGCCCTACACCTGTATTCTAGAATAGACAGAAGGAAGAAGATTCTGTCTTGAAGTGTCTAACACATCTGTATTTGAAGCTTCTAGTTTCAGATTAGATCATAAACTTACCCCTATGCCTAGCCAAAAGAGTGTCATGACCTAATAAGCTTCTATTTACAATAGCCAAGACACAGAAGCAACTTAAATATCCAACAGATGAATGGAAAAGATGTGGTATATATAAATACAATGGAGTATTACTCAACCATAAAAAATAAAATAATGGCATTTGTAGCAACATGGATGTACCTAGAGAGTATCATACTAAGTAAAGTAAGCCAAAGACAAATATAGAATCTCTCTTGTATATGAAATCTGAAGGGAAAAAAAGATACAAGTTAACTTATTTACAAAACAGAAGTAGACCCACAAACAAAGAAAACAAACTTATGGTTACCAAAGGAAAAAGGGAAGGGGAAGGATAAATTAGGAGGATGGCATTAACATATATACACTGCTATATATAAAACAGATAAGCAACAAGAACCTACTGTATAGCACAGGGAACTATACTCAATATTTTATAATAACCTATAAGGGAAAAGAATTGGAAAAAAAAATTTATATGTGTGTCTGTAAAACTGAATCGTTGTGCTGTACACCTGAAACTCACAACACATTGTGGATCAACTATACTTCAATTAAAAAAAAAAAATAACCAGTGAAGCTTTCCTGTTCCAAACCTATCACTTCAATGAGTGATCAAACTACCCAGTGGCATAGAATAGATGGTATCCCCTCCTTGAAGTTGGGGTCCACACTCAAGGGATTACCTTACACACCCCTGACTATTGTATGAAAGGAGAAGGATAGAATGGATACTGAACAACAACCACAATGATACATGAAATGCTTCATTTTATCTCTTAGGAAAAGAGCAACAGTCACCATAGTCAATATGCTTTAACAAAAACATTTATCTATTAACTATCATGTTTTCTTTATAGGCACTAGGGCTATGCATGGACCAGATGGTCACAGTACCGGCCAATGGGAGAATGAGACATAGTTATAAGCACTGATACTAGTAAATGATTAATTCTATTTAGATAGATGCTAAGGAGGAGGATAAGGATAATGTGAAATATGCTTGAGGGATTTACATGTTCTCGATGGCAATGAGTTTAAGCTAGGTTCTGCAGGATAATAGACCAAATAGTCTGTGTGGATACTCAGAACCACAGGAACCTGGCCTATCTTGGTATCAAAAGGTGACCACTCTGTAGATGATGAAGGAAAGTCTATCTGCAATTTACCTTCTAAGCATTTGGCAGTTTTTCTTCAATTATAGTTTGACTGTGCAGCCACAAGGTACATATACACAATGTAGTATTACTCAGCCATTAAAAAGAATACATTTGAATCAGTTCTAATGAGATGGATGAAACTGGAGCCGATTATACAGAGTGAAGTAAGCCAGAAAGAAAAACACCAATACAGTATACTGACACATATATACGGAATTTAGAAAGACGGCAATGATGACCCTTTATGCAAGACAGCAAAAGAGACACAAATGTATAGAACGGACTTTTGGACTCTGAGGGAGAGGGAAAGGGTGGGATGGTTTGGGAGAATGGCTTTGAAACATGTATACTATCATGTAAGAAACGAAGTGCCAGTCTATGTTCGATACAGGATACAGGATGCTTGGGGCTGGTGCAGGGGGATGATCCAGAGAGATGATATAGGGTGGGAGGTGGGCGGGGGATTCAGGACTGGGAGCTTGTATACACCCGTGGTGGATTCATGTCAATGTATGGCAAAACCAATACAGTATTGTAAAGTAAAATAAAGTAAAAATAAAATTTAAAAAATAAAAATAAAAGACACTTACTCCTTGGAAGAAAACCCATGACAAATGTAGACAGTATACTACAAAGCAGAGACATCACTTTACTGACAAAGGTTCGTATAGTCAAAGCTATGGTTTTTCCAGGAGTCATGTATGGATGTGAGAGTTAGACCATAAAGAAGGCTGAACACTGGAGAATCGATGCTTTTGAACTCTGGTGCTGGAGAAGACTTGAGAGTTCCTTGGACAGCAAGGAGATCAAACCAGTCAATCCTAAAGGAAATCAACCCTGAATATTCACTGGAAGGACTGATGCTGAAGTTCCAATATGTTGGACACAGCGAAGAACTGACTCATTAGAAAAAATCTTAATGTTGGGAAAGATTGAGGGCAGGAGGAGAAGGGGGTGACAGGATGAGATAGTTGGATGGCATCACTGACTCAATGGATTTGCGTATGATCAAACTCTGGGAGATGGTAAAGGACAGGGAAGCCTGGAGTGCTGCAGTCTGGAGTTGCAAAGAGTTAGACACAGCTTCATGACTGAACAACTGTTCATTGATTTGCATGCCTTTGGCTAATGTGTATCTTTCTCATTAGATAATTAGTTCTTGAAAGCATGAACTCTTCCTATAATGCTCACCACCATATGTTAGCATGTAGCCTAACACAAATTAGGTGTTCCATAGGTATTTGTGGAAGTAGGGAAGAAGTCTAAATGCACTTGGATTTAAGGTGTGGGCATTTGACACACAGATTCCAGTACAACAGCCACTACACACAATGATAGGAAAAAAAAATGATATAACAGAATCAGATAAAATCACCATCTGGGAAATTTTGCAAACTTACCCAGATCTCACACAATTACTGACATAGCATATTTGCCTCAAAGATAAGGATCTCATGAAGAGCATATAGGATTCCTCCAGAATCCAGGTTTCTTGCCCAGCTTAGGTTATAAAAAAAGAAGTCTTGATTCCCATGGCAGCAATGGACCAGACACAAAATTAGAAAACTAAATAACATACATTTTATTTTGTACACATTATAAAGGAGGCATCTTAGGAGGAAAAATAATATCCAATCAGACAAATAATGTGTCAAGTTGTAAAAAGTAGATCTCACAACTTCAGCACAGAGCTCTTAAGTTAAATTAGGAATACAGTAAATCACCATGAAGAAATAAAGTGGAAGTTGTTTTAGAAAAGTAACCTAGCCAGAAGAGATCTGTGACTGATCTGTGATCACACAACCAAAACTGGGTGTTCCCCTGGTTTTCTGGTCCTAATTCTATTTTGATTTCAGTTCAATCCACCATTTAAATATCACATTAAGGGGAATTCCCTGGCAGTCTAGTGGTTAGGACTCTGCACTTCCACGGCAGGGGCATGGGTTCCATCCTTGGTCAGGGAACTAAGATTTCACATGCTGCACCAGCACAGCAAAAAAAGGAAAGGAGTTTGGGGGAACTCCTTCAATTGTCCAATGGTTAGGACTTGATGCTTTCACTGCCAAGGACCATGATTCATTCCCTGATCGGGGAATTGAGATTCCACAAGCTGCGTGGTATGGCCATAAATAAATTAGTATCACATTTCACATTTTTCTACCATATGGACCTTCCAGTTGAATTTGTCTCAATGTGTACTATAACATTCATCCTACAGCACTGGTGCTAGTTATTATTGGGGTACCTAAAAGGAAGAATTCATTCTGAAAGTCTGCACAATTTTTTTCACTTCAGTAGAGCCATAAACAGCTCAGAGAAGATTGCTTCTTCCTCTTTAATTTTAGAGAGCATCTCTTAATCCTTGCCTTCATCCCTGCCCAACAGATATCTGAATCAATGATTAAAAAAAAAAAAAAGTCAGTTTCATTCTTTTACAAGTGGTTGACCAGTTTTTCCAGGATCACTTGTTAAAGAGATTGTCCTTTCTCCATTGTATATTCTTGCCTCCTTTGTCAAAGATAATGTGTCCATGCTGCTGCTGCTGCTGCTGAGTCGCTTCAGTCATGTCCAACTCTGTGCAACCCCACAGATGGCAGCCCACCAGGCTCCCCTGTCCCTGGGATTCTCCAGGCAAGAACACTGGAGTGGGTTGCCATTTCCTTCTCCAATGCATGAAAGTGAAAAGTGAAAGGTAAGTTGCTGAGTCGTGTCTGACTCTTAGAGGCCCCATGGACTGCAGCCTTCCAGGCTCCTCCATCCATGGGATTTTCCAGGCAAGAGAACTGGAGTGGGGTGCCATTGTGCATGGATTTATCTCTGGGCTTTCTATTTTGTTCCATATTTGTTCCAGATCTATATTTCTGTCTTTGTGCTGGTACCACACTGTCTTGATGACTGTAGCTCTGTAGTATAGTCTGAAGTCAAGCAGTTTGATTCCTCCACTTCCATTCTTCTTTCTCAAGATTGCTTTGGCTATTCAAGGTTTTTTGTATTTCCATACAAATTGTGAGATTATTTGCTCTGGTTCTCCAAAAAATACCATGGGTAGCTTGATAGGGATTGCACTGAATCTATAGATCGCTTTGGGTAGTATACTCATTTTTCACTATATTGATTCTTCTGATCCATGAACATGGTATATTTCTCCATATATTTGTGTCATCTTTGATTTCTTTCTAACACCATACACAAAAATAAACTCCAAATGGACTAAATATCTAAATGTAAGACCAGAAACTATAAAACTCTTAGAGGAAAACATACGCAAAACACTCTCTGACATAAATCACAGCAGGATCCTCTATGACCCACCTCCCAGATTAATGGAAATAAAAGCAAAAATAAACAAATGGGACCTAAAAGCTTTTAAACTTAAAAAAGCTTTTGCACAATGAAGGAAACTATAAGCAAGGTGAAAAGGGAGCCTTCAAAATGGGAGAAAATAATAGCAAATGAAGCAACTGACAAAGAATTAATCTCAAAAATATACAAGCAGCTCATGCAGCTCAATTCCAGAAAAATAAATGACCCAATCAAAAAGTGGGCCAAAGAACTAAACAGACATTTCTCCAAAGAAGACATACAGATGGATAACAAACACATGAAAAGATGTTCAACATCACTCATTATCAGAGAAATGCAAATCAAAACCACAATGAGGTACCATCTTATGCTGGTCAGAATGGCTGCTATCGAAAAGTCTACAAACAATAAATGCTGGAGAGGTTGTGGAGAAAAGGGAACCCTCTTACACTGTTGGTGGGAATGCAAACTAGTACAGCCACTATGGAGAACAGTGTGGGGATTCCTTAAAAAACTGGAAATAGAACTGCCATATGACCTAGCAATCCCACTGCTGGGTACACACACTAAGGAAACCAGAATTGAAAGAAACACGTGTACCCCAATGTTCATCACAGTACTGTTTACAATAGCTAGGACATGGGAGCAACCTAGATGTCCATTGGCAGATGAATGGATAAGAAAGCTGTGGTACATACATATACACAATGAAATATTACTCGGCTATTAAAAAGAATACATTTGAATCGGTTCTAATGGGGTGGATGAAACTGGAGCCTATTATACAGAGTGAAGTAAGTCAGAAAGAAAAACATTAATGCATATATATGGAATTTAGAAATATAGTAACTATGACCCTACATGTGAGACAGCAAAAGAGACACAGATGTAAAGAACAGACTTTGGACTCTGTGGGAGAAGGTGAGGGTGGGGTGATTTGACAGAATAGCATTGAAACATATATATTACCATATGTGAAATAGATCACCAGTCCAGGTTCAATGCATGAGACAGGGCACTCAGGACTGGTACACTGGGACGACCCTGAGGGATGGGATGGGGAAAGAGGTGGGAGGGAGGTTCAGGATGGGGAACACATGTACACCCATGGCTGATTCATGTGAATGTATGGGCTGCTGCTGCTGCTAAGTTGCTTCAGTCGTGTCCGACTCTGTGCGACCCCATAGACGGCAGCACACCAAGCTTCCTCGTCCCTGGGATTCTCCAGCAAGAACACTGGAGTGGGTTGCCATTTCCTTCTCCAATGCACAAAAGTGAAAAGTGAAAGTGAAGTCGTTCGGTCGTGTCTGAGTCTTTGTGACCCCATGGACTGCAGCCTTCCAGGCTCCTCCGTCCATAGGATTTTCCAGGCAAAAGAGTATTGGAGTCAGGTGCCATTGCCTTCTCTGAATGTATGGGAAAAACCACTATAATATTATAAAGTAATTAGCCTCAAATTAAAATAACTACATTAATTTACAAAAATAAAAGTCAGTAAAGTCATGTACCCAGGGATTCTTAAAGATTTGAGAAATTTCTGAGAGAAACTGGAATCCACCTGCTAGTGTAGCAAGATGTGGGCCTTGGTTTAACTTAGGATATATTGTGAGAAGTTAAATAAAATTACCAAACTGGAAGCTCCCATAAGAAATCTGTTGGAGGTCAGCTTATATCAGGAAATTGCAGAATCAAGTTGTGGAGCTAGACCTTGATATTTCATTTTCAACTTAAGAAATATTTAGTAAATTGATTGATGGTGACAACCTGCATGTCAGACAAAAGATAATTCACAAGCAAATGGTCCAAAAATGCTTTTGTTGATGGAGTAAAGGAAGGAGGGACAGGCTTGTAATACTGGCTGTATGCCCAAGGCCAGAGAAAAAGGAGAGTTGCAAATTTTTCAAGGTAGTGTTAAGAAATTTGGAAAGTGGAAGCAAAGGATTCATCGAGAGAAAGTGGAGATGAATCATGGCTGCACATTTACGGAATGAGTGGAGCTGGAGGCACCTTTGAAGACCGAGAACATTTTAACTGAAGAGACAGGGGCCATAGAGAGGGAAAGAGGTCACGCAGGTTTAGGAACAGAGGAGTAAGTTGAAGTCACTGTGGTTTGTGCTGGTTCAGTGGTAAAGAATCTACCTGCCAATGAAGGAGACAAGCGTTCATTTCGTCAGTCAGAAAGACCCCCTAGAGAAGGAAACGGCAACCCACTCCAGTATGCTTGCCTGGGAAAGCTCATGGATAGAGGAGCCTGGAGGGTTATAGAGTCGGACGTGACTTAGCAACTAAACAACAATAAACAGGGCTATGGGAAATAGACACCTGCCTTCCCTTTGGTTTGCCTTCTCTTCCCGAGCTTTGTTTTAGTTCCCTCCTTGTCTGAGGTACAGTTGCTGCTACCGGACCTGTCCTTGTCTCTATCCATTATGAATCTATCAGTTCTCGAAATTTCTATTTGTTTGAGAGCTCCCTGATAAGCTTTATCTTTCTCATAAAAAAACTTAAGGTTTGTCATGTCAGTTTCTGTTCCTTACAATTAATACAGGCCTGTTTCAATTAGTACTTTGAAAACAGACACTTCTATGAATTATCTTCTAATTATCTTCTAGAAGTATCTTCTAATACTTCTAATACTGATGATAATTATCTACCAAGAGGTAGTATAGAAATTAATCAGAAAATTCTACCTGCCCACTATGAATGAAGTATGATATTGGCTAAGAAACCCAGAATAACCATAGAAGTTGGAGATGGCTTATAAAGGAAGAACAACCTATAGATAATTAGGAAGTGATTCAAGTCACAGATCACAGGATGAAGACAACTAGCCAAAGTAATCAACTGGGGCCCAAGGAAACATAAATTGAGTGTGCCACCAGTATCATTTTAAACTCATACCTAACTAAAGGATGGTTAGGAAATTAGTTTCCGAAAATATCACTGTAATTTTACTTTTCAAGTTTAGACTATCAGAACTCTAATAATATCAGAATGTAATAAATGTAGGAAATGTACTTCTGAGTCCATTGTAAGGAAAATTAGAAATAATTCAAATTTATCCTTATATTAGCTCTTCAGATCCCCATAAGAAACTTATTGGCCACTCTTGATGACCTTCACATATAAGAAGCATAGACAATCACAGTAATCTATTTCAACATTCTTTTAAGAATGTTTTAAAAAGAGATAGAAACTCATGACATTTAATTTCCTTCATTTTTTATAATCTTTACTAATGGAAACAAAAGACATACAAAAGAGTAACAATGAAATGGGAGAAACATGAAAACACAAATATATAATCATCTGCTTGGAATTGAAAGTTGCCTATAAAATGATACTCATTTGCTCAAGAACAAAAATTAAACAGGAAAAGGAATTATTCAAACAATCATGTAGCTGCTATGACTATATAGCACTGCCTCCTATTAGTATGCAGTAGATTCAGAAAAAATAATACAACTGAATGTTTAGCCCTAGCTGAAGGCCAGATCTCTAATATAGCTTGATAGAAATATTGAGATTTTCTTTTTTGGCTTTATAAGTTTGAGTTTATGGAGTTAAAGATTCTGGAAACTTATCTGACAGACAAAATTTAGCTAGAATACAAATTCAATTGTTCTAGGACCTTAATATTTCTGTTCTCAAAGAAAAATCTTCAAAAAATACCATGTCAGACACCTCCAGGAATGACATTTTTTTCTATCACAAAACAAAATATTGAAAAGACAATAAGACAATTCTACTCAAGTCCAAGAAAAAAATAACTATTTGCTTCTTTTGTCTATATGGATGACATTTAGACAACGTGTTAAAAAATAAATGAACAAAAATCGGGGGGGGGGGGGGGAATGTAGGCCTTTGGCTTTAGAATCTTTCCCTTCTGGAATTAACAGGAGCCAGAGGTGAGCTAGGAAAGCCTCCAGTAATTGAAGATTTCATTCAAAAATAGTGATCTATGACCAAATCCCTAACTGCTTTTATTGTTAGAACCATCTTGTTTCTTTCTAAATTAAAAATCATAGTTCTTAACTTTATATACCTATAGCACAGAATTATTTTTTCTTTCAAAACTTCAGTTGAGAAATTGTTCTGACCAAATTCTCCCTAATTATGGTTTTCCATGATTTCAACACATCCTAAAAGGGGTTGTGCTATCTTACCACATCTTGGATGGTCTCATCAGATTAAAATTCTGTTCCTGAATCCACCTGCAATGCAAGAGACCCCAGTTTGATTCCTGGGTCGGGAATATCCACTGGAGAAGGTATAGGCTACCCACTCTAGTATTCTTGGACTTCCCTTGTGGCTTAGCTGGTAAAGAATCCACCTGCAATGCAGGAGACCTGGGTTCAATCCCTGGGTTGGAAAGATCCCCTGGAGAAAGGAAAGGCTACCCACTCCCATATTCTGGCCTGGAAAATTCCATGGACTCTATAGTCCATGGGGTCACAAAGAGTTGAACATGACTGAGCAACTTTCACTTTCCTTTTATAATTAACAAAATTCCCATCAATAGGAGAAACAAAATCTAGTCACTTTTCCAGGGTCTGGTGAGAAAAAACTTCAAAGCTCAAATAAGTTGAGCTTTTCCTTTGGTGATGTCTAAGCCAATGAGATCCTGCCAGAAAAGTAATTCTATATGGATTTCATGATTCAAGAGCAGATTGTCTACCAACTTTTTTTTGTTAAGAATCAGATAGGAGATATTGCAGGTGTTTCTGGCCAGTCAGTCAGTCACAGCTACTCAGTTCTATTGCTGTAGTATGATGGATGTAGCTGTGTTTCAATGAAACTTTAGAAAGACAGATGTGAGCCAGATTTGGCCTTTAGGCCATGGTATGCCAATGCCTGTTCTAGAATATTATGGTATTGCAACATTCATCAAATCAATTTAAATTGGATCTTTAAACACAGTATTTCTGCAAGAAACACCAATGGAATATAAGATTCAATGATTCATCAACTATCTTCCAATAAGCAGGTAAAATTTTTTAGACTGTCTGTGCTTAGCCACTCAGCAGTGTCCGACTCTGCAACCCCATGGACTGTAGCCTGCCAGGCTCCTCTGTCCATGGGGGTTCTCCAGGAAAGAATACTGCAGTGGGTTGCCACGTCCTCCTCCAGGGGATCTTCCCAACCCAGGGACTGAACCCAGGTCTCCCACATTGCAGGCAGATTCTTTATCATTTTAACCACCAGGGAAGCCCTTTGGGCTGTCTAGAACCAAATTATCTTTCTAAAGGTGTGTAACTACTTCAGATTGATGAAGGAGATATTTCCACCCTTAAATCTAATGGCTAAACAAATCATGGTATATGTACAAAATTGATTATTCAGCCATAAAAAGAAATGGAGTACTAATATATACAACTTGGATGACCATCATGTTAAGTTAAAAAAAAAAAAATTTAAGCCAGACACAATGACACACACACTGCATGATTCTTCTTATAGGAAATATCCAGAATAGGCAAATTTAGAAAGACAGATACCAGCTTAGTGATTGCTAGGGGATGGGACCAAGAGAGAATGGGAAGTACTTAATAGGTATGGTGTATTCTTCTTGAAGGACAAAAAAAAATCTGAAACTTAAGAGGAGTGATGTTTGCCCAATATTATTAGCACATTAAATGCCATTGAAATGTATACTTAAAAATGGTGAATTATATAATATGCAATTCTACCTTTATTATTTAAAAAAAAAAAGATCTGTTACTGGAATCTTTTGTTCTGCTTAAGAATTGCAAGCAGTGCTCTTGGAATTTGCTAACAGTATCCTTTCCTTAAGCTTTCACTGTGTTTTCTTGTGGACTTGGCATTAGACATGCAGTGGTAACAGATGCTGCCTCTGCCCTCGGGAGGATCACAGTCAAGAGGTAACAGGCATAGTACAGTGTATGGAGTTCCTCTATGAAGCATATACTTTCAAAAAATAAAGGAACATAGACATAGAAAAATTGACTTAATCTAATGTGGAAGGAGTGAGAGGAAGAAGGGTATTTTGAGGTAAGGAAAGTTAGGGTTAGATTTCCTAAATGTATTGAAGGATTTGTAAGAGTCACCAGACTAACTGCAGATGCAAAAGCCTCACAGTGGAGCAGTAAGTCCAACAGCTCCAAAGCTTGCCAACCAGGAAATTAGTTGCTTAACTTGGGCCTGGAGAAGAAGACAGAAGCCAATTCATGCAGCATTGATATGCCATAAAGAATTTTGTCTATATTCTACAATCAAAGTGAAAATGCTACAGAGTTTCATTAAGGGAAGTCACAAGATCCAGGTTACTTTTTCTCTGAGCACTGTAACTGTCAAGACCTGGACTGGAGGAGAACAAGTGTTGAGGGGAGAAGACACATTAAGAAATCATTGCAAAAAATTAAGGAAAAGGCAAAATGTTCATAACCAAGAAATAACATTTACTCTCCTTACAAGTCAAGGGCCAAATATATTCTTTATCTTGTCCAAAAGGTGCTTTCATGGTTCAAAATGTTATTATATAATATTCCTTATAAATTATAGCCTGAAGTAATTCTAGGTCTTGTGTGCATTGGATTAAAATGCAATACTTTCAGAAAGTCCTATACTTGGTTTATAGATTTCACCATTGTTGGGGCCCGTTAATGGACCAGAACCTGCTGGTCCAGAGTCGACGATAAGAAAGTGAAAAAGAGAGCTGGAGGGAGGGGAGGAGGGAGAGAGACAGACAGACAGACACGGGGACCCAAGCTCTGATGGAGCAAAGTGCTTTAATGATCTTTCTGTGAGCATATATAGGCTGTTGTACAAGAAATTTCTTTCGACAATGATAAAGATCATAAAACCTAACATATAGCAACCGTTACCAAGGGAACAAAGGATTAATAATGGTCACAAGGTCAGGAAACAATCCATATCTCAAGAAAGAAGATTGAGACTAAGCAGTTTTGTCATAAGGAGAATGTTTACTGAAGGAGATTCAAGCCTGTCTCATCCTGTGACCTCAGTCCTGGGAGCAGCTTGCCGTTCCACTCATTTCTGACAACAGAAACTGATAAGGAACAGAGGATTTATGAGAAACAGCATGTAAGAATCCTCCTGTTAAACATTCCCTGACAACCATGACCAAATTCCGTGTAAGACTTCCTGCATCCAATGTAAGCCTCCAGGAGACATGGATTCATTGTAAGACCCCAGGCAAATAAACAGACTCCTTCATCAAACTCTAAAAATAAATGAAAATACTGATGAGAAATAGATTACTGCAGAAGACAGGTAGGGATGTTGCTGGTTTCAACTAGAGTGTAAGCAACAGCAAGAACAGGTGTGAAAGATCTTAACATACTTAGGTGAAATCATCTGATGTTGGAGACTGTTAGCATATGACATAGAGGATAATAAACAGGATCTTCTTAATTTCTCTCCTTTTCCACATATATTCAACTGCACAATTGCTTCAGTCAGCCTCTCTCTTTCCAGCTTGGCTTCTATCCCCACCCTGAGTTGTTTCTAACCCTTTCCAGGAAAGAAGGGACTTGATACAAAGGCAAGGCTTTAGGGTTATGTTTAGATTCAATATCATGGGCCCTCTAGTGTGGCCCATGTTTTCAGGTTCTCAGGTGGCTCTTTCTCCTGTGGGACATGTTCACAGGTGCACATGTGATCGTTAACTGCATCTGCCATGAAACAAATGAGCCAAACAGCATCCCCTCTACTGGTCATATGCAACTGATTTTGTCTCTTTGCACCTCCAGAGTCTCCTGGGTAGAACACTAAAATGACCTTCCCCTCATAGATTTATGTGTGTCATACCCTGAAGGTGCTGGTACACTGCTGCTGCTAAGCTGCTGAGTCGCTTCAGTCGTGTCCAACTCTGTGCGACTCCATAGACAGCAGCCCACCAGGCTCCCCCGTCCCTGGGATTCTCAAGGCAAGAACACTGGAGTGGGTTGCCATTTCCTTCTCTGGTATACTAGAGGTAATTTTTTTAAAAATTATTAAGATAATCCAGATTTCTGGTATGAGCAGTTGCATAGATTCCACCACTATATACTGAATGAGTGAGCTGACAATGAGAAGCAGAGAGTGGAGTAGATGAGAATAATGAATTCCATTTCAGATATCAATGTTTAATTAGCAAAGTGAAAGTGTTAGTCACTCAGTTGTGTCTGCCTCTCTGTGACCCCATGGACCGTAGCCCACCAAGCTCCTCTGTCCATAGCATTCTCCCTGCAAGAAAACTAGAATGGGAGTCCATTCCTTTCTCCCAGGGATCTTTCTGACCTAGGGATTGAACCTGGGTCTCCTGCATCACAGGTAGATTCTTTAATGTCTGAACCACCAGGGAAGCCCATTTAATTACCAAAGGAGATGACAAGTAGGCCATGGCATAGCATGTTGGTATAGAATTCACAGGATGGTTCAAGGTAGAGGGTATAATTTGTAAATTGCTGCTGCAGAGTAAGTGAAGCAATGGGTAAAAAGAGGACTAAGGACAAAGTACTGAAGAGTTTCTCTCTTTAATGGACTGGGGGGAAGAAAAGAAAAGTCAGTAAAGGAAACTAAGAAATAGTGGCTGCTGCTGCTAAGTTGCTTCAGTCATGTGCAACTCTGTGCAACCCCATAGATGGCAGCCCACCAGGTTCCTCCGTCCCTGAGATTCTCCAAGCAAGAACACTGGAGTGGGTTGCCATTTCCTTCTCCAATGCATGAAAGTGAAAAGTGAAAGTGAAGTTACTCAGTAGTGCCCGACTCTTCATGACCCCATGGACTGCAGCCTACCAGGCTCCTCCACCCATGGGATTTTCCAGGCAAGAACACTGGAGTGGGTTGCCATTACCTTCTCCGAAATAGAGGCTAGAAAAGCACAAAAGAGAAATTTGTGGATCTCAAAGCAATCAAACAGAAGATGGTTTAAAAAACTGTTGCAATGGTCAGTTTAGGTAAGTTGCCAAGCAAACTGCAGACTCACTATTCCTAATTAAATTAATCCATAAGGAAGTCATTTGTGATGTAAGCTTATTTGGTTTTATTCAGCAAAACTCGTCAGCTTGACTGCAAGCCTGGGGAAGGGGAATAATTGGGTTCACTTATTCAAAAGCAGAGACATTGCTTTACCAACTAAGGTCCGTCTAGTCAAGGCTATGGTTTTTCCTGTGGTCATGTATGGATGTGAGAGTTGGACTGTGAAGAAGGCTGAGCACCAAAGAATTGATGCTTTTGAACTGTGGTGTTGGAGAAGACTCTTGAGAGTCCTTTGGACTGCAAGGAGATCCAACCAGTCCATTCTGAAGGAGATCAACCCTGGGATTTCTTTGGAAGGAATGATGCTAAGGCTGAAGCTCCAGTACTTTGGCCAACTCATGCGAAGAGTTGACTCATTGGAAAAGACTCTGATGCTGGGAGGGATTGGGGGTAGGAGGAGAAGGGGACAGCAGAGGATGAGATGGCTGGATGGCATCACCGACTCAATGGACGTCTGAGTGAATTCCGGGAGATGGTGATGGACAGGGAGGCCTGGCGTGCTGTGATTCATGGGGTCGCAAAGAGTCGGACATGACTGAGCAACTGAACTGAACTGAACTGAGGACTGGGGGGTTTGCCAAAAGTTGTGACAAAGGATGGGAAGGGGAAAGGAATTTAATCAGTTTTTAAATAATTTAATATTCTATATCAGTTTGTTTTCTTTTAATTCTGTGGATCCTATGGTATAGTCAGGAGGAAAAAAGTGAGCAGAAGAGAATTTAGTGAAAACAACCCCTTCTGCCAATTTTGCCTCAGCCCTTCTGAGAGGGAGCTCTTCATAATGGAGGAGAAGAGGTAAACCATCAAAGCCAGCCTCCACCACAATGTAGGTTCCAAGGTGGTCAACAACCTATCTGTGGTGTTCACTTCTAGACATGCAGGGTCTCACATGGAAAAACAGAGATTCAATTAATGCTTGTGAAATAGCTAAGAACTGAATAAATGTGAGTAACTTTCTAGGATCATTTCCTACTTAAAACTGTAGTAAACATATCAATAATAAATAAACCATACACATATTTCTGATACTATGCATTCAACAAGCTGGTGCACTTGGAAAAACCTGAGAAGGCAGTGTTTTAATACAAACTGGGCACACTTTTATAAGAGCCTATTAAAACATCTGATTATTGACTACATGTATACTTAAAATCATCAATTGAGGTCACCCCCAAAATTGGAGGCAAACACAGGTGATCACAGTATACCAGGAACAGGAACTGCTGGTGGATTCCACCAGAACCAAACCAACTCTAGCCTCCTCTAGCATTCCTGTGTTCTCCTAAGAGGGTGTGAGGGGTGTGGATGGCTGACAAGCATCTAAGTTGAGAGTCCAGAGACACCACAAGACACCTGTATGATAGCAGAGAATTACAGTTCTAAGAACTAGAAACCTCAGACCCCATTTGAGAAGTTTCTAGAAAAATCCAAAGACAACAGTGGAGATAACAAGACCACCAGAGAAGGTCTTGGCCTCTGAGACCTCCAGCTACAACAAAAAGTAAACACACTCTAACTTCTAGCCATGTAAACATAAAACCTCAAACTAAAGGCCAGTTTACCTGTTTTATCCAGTTCATCATGTCCACCTTTCCACAAAATATTACAAGGTATGCTATAAATATGGAGAAGGCAATGGCACCCCACTCCAGTACTCTTGCCTGGAAAATCCCATGGATGGAGGAGCCTGGTAGGCTGCAGTCTATGGGGTCTCGAAGAGTCAGACACAACTGAGCGACTTCACTTTCACTTTTCACTTTCCTGCATTGGAGAAGGAAATGTCAACCCACTCCAGTGTTCTTGCCTGGAGAATCCCAGGGATGGAGGGACCTGGTGGGCTGCCATCTATGGGGTCGCACAGAGTCGGACATGACTGAAACGACTTAGCAGCAGGCTATAAATAAGAAAACACATGCTGAAGATGTAAAGCAAGCATCAGAAGCAGACTTAGATATGGCAGAGATTCAGGAATTATCAGATGGGAAATATAAGGAACAATAATTAATGTGCTAAGAGCTGAAATGAAAATACAAGGTTGAAGCAGAGGACAAAGTTGGAGGACAGGTTCTGCCTGACATCAAGACTTATTATAAATCTACAGTTATCAGGACAGTGCAGCTAGCCAGAAAAACAGACAAACAGATCAACAGCTCAGAATAGATAGCCCAGAATCAACATATGCAAACATAGTCACCTGATCTTTGACAAAAAAACAAAAGCAATTCAATGGAGACAAAGAGTCTCTAACAAATAGTGTTGGAACAACTGGATGCCCACATGCCAAAAAAATTTGTCTCCAAAGAATTAAAAGATCCAAGCTACTCAGTATAAAATAAAGATACAAGGATGTTATGCAGAAAAGAGTACTTAACAAGAACATTAAATGAAGTATAGTCTATAAAAATATTGTCAGGTTGTATACCTGAAATGAATACAACATTGCAAATCAACTATATTATACTTCAAGCCCTTGAAAGTATCTTACATTTTTCACAAAAATTAACTCAAAAATGGATCATAAACCTAAATGTGAAATGCAGAAACTATAAATCTTCTAGAAGATAAGGCATAGGAAAATTTAAGAGATGTTGAGTTTCACAATGACTTTAGAAAACAAAAGCATGATTCATGAAAAATAAAGTTAATGTTAAGATTTCATTAACAATAAAAATAATCCATTAATTGCCCTTCTAGATATCTACTCAAGTTAAAAACTTATGTCCCCACAAAAATCTGAACACAAATGTTCTAAAATGCTCTAATAAAGTAAAACATAATTAAAAACTAATGAAGTAAATACAAAATAATCATTGTGGGAACTGTGTAAGCTACAAAGGATAACACTAAAATCACCTTTAATATCCCCCAGAGCCACCTTCTACTTATAATAGGTCAGGTCATAGATTCATTCCTCTGTTCTGCTTTTTCCATCTAACATCACACTGTATTTTACTATGTATGTAAAATGTGTTTTACCATTTAAGTAAAAAAAAAAAAGTCAGTTTTTATAAATTTTATTCTATGTTTATAACAGGTTATCCTTTTTCTGTTATTGAATATTATATCTTCATATATAAGTAGTATTATAAGCAGAAATGGTAAGAGCTCCCTGGAAAAAAAGAAACAGGCATGAATTTCTTGACATAAGAGAAGCCATCTTTGACCTAAGCCATTTTGTAATCCAAACTGGACACAATGCTTGTCCTTGAACTCTCTTTGTGACCCTATGGACTGTAGGCTCAGGCTCCTCTGCCCATGGAACTTTCCAGCCAACAATACCGGAGTCGGTAGTCACTCCCTTCTCCAGGGTATCTTCCAGACCCAGGTATCAAATCCAAAGGTAGTTTCTTTACTGTCTGAACCACCAGGGAAGCCCTGTCCTTGAATCAGTTCAGTTCAGTTGCTCAGTTGTGTCCAAATCTTTGTGACCCCATGAATCACAGCATGCCAGGCCTCCCTGTCCATCACCAACTCCCAGAGTTCACTCAAATTCATGTCCATCAAGTCAGTGATGGGGATATCTCATCCTCAGTTGTCTCCTTCTCCTCCTGCCTCCAATCCCTCCCAGAATCAGGGTCTTTTCCAATGAGTCAGCTCTTCACAGGAGGTGGCCAAAGTATTGGAGTTTCAGCTTCAGCATCAGTCTTTCCAATGAACACCAAGGATGGATCTCCTTTAGGATGGACTGGTTGGATCTCCTTGCAGTCCAAGGGACTCTCAAGAGTCTTCTCCAACACCACAGTTCAAAAGCATAAATTCTTCAGCACTCAGCTTTCTTCACAGTCCAACTCTCACATCCATACATGACCACTGGAAAAACCATAGCCTTGACTAGACAGACCTTTGTTGGCAAAGTAATATCTCTGCTTTTCAATAGACATTCTAGGTTGGTCATAACTTTCCTTCCAAGGAGTAAGCGTCTTTTAATTTCATGGCTGCAATCACCATCTGCAGTGATTTTGGAGCCCAAAAAAATAAAGTCTGACACTGTTTTCCCATCTATCTGCCATGAAGTGATGGGACCAGATGCCATGATCTTCATTTTCTGAATGTTGAGCTTTAAGCCAACTTTTTCACTCTCCTCTTTCACTTTCATCAAGAGGCTTTTTAGTTCCTCTTCACTTTCTGCCATAAGGGTAGTGTCATCTGAATATCTGAGGTTATTGGTATTTCCCAGCAATCTTGATGCCAGCTTGTGCTTCCTCCAGCCCAGTGTATCTCATGATGTACTCTGCATAGAAGTTAAATAAGCAGGGTGACAATATACAGCCTTGATGTACTCCTTTTCCTATTTGAAACCAGTCTGTTGTTCCATGTCCAGTTCTAACTGTTGCTTCCTGACCTGCATACAGATTTCTCAAGAGGCAGGTCAGGTGGTCTGGTATTCCCATCTCTTTCAGAATTTTCCAGTTTATTGTGATCCACACAGTCAGTCTTTGGCATAGTCAATAAAGCAGAAATAGATGTTTTTCTGGCACTCTCTTGCTTTTTTGATGATCCAGTGGATGTTGGCAATTTGATTTCTGGTTTCTCTGCCTTTTCTAAAACCAGCTTGAACATCAGGAAGTTCACGGTTCACGTATTGCTGAAGCCTGGCTTGGAGAATTTTGAGCATTACTTTACTAGAGTGTGAGATGAGTGCAATCGTGTGGTAGTTGGAGCATTCTTTGATATTGCCTTTCTTTGGGATTGGAATGAAAACTGACCTTTTCCAGTCCTGTGGCCACTGCTGAGTTTTCCAAATTTGCTGGCATATTGCATGCAGCAGTTGAACAGCATCACCTTTCAGGATTTGAAATAGCTCAAATGGAATTCCATCACCTCCACTAGCTTTGTTCATAGTGATGCTTTCTAAGGCCCACTTGACTTCACATTCCAGGATGTCTGGCTCTAGATGAGTGTGATCACACCTTCGTGATTATCTGGGTCGTGAAGATCTTTTTTGTAAAGGGGGTTAAAAAATATGCAAGATAGAATGAACAAAATCTGTTGCATTACAATCATTTTAAAATAAAGACTCAACATAGGAAATCAAAGAACTGGATTCTACTAGGTAGAAGCCTTTCTGCTGTTAAAGGAAATCTGGGCTCAAGGCAGAAAACCTAGGAGGAGGAAGTGATGGGGAAATGTCCCAGCACCACAAATAAAAAGCACATCTCTGATAACTTCTAGAAGAGAAAAAGCTGCAGATTTTTCCCATTTCTTATGAAATAACAACAAACCAGAAAGTATCCCTGGAAGTTTTAAGCTATCACTGTAGGTTGTCTTTTTTTTTGGGGGGGGGGGGTTACTACAGCATAAAGATTAATTAATTGAAAGGGGGGTGGTCTTTTTAAATACTTGAATGTTTTCTCACTGCATAAATATGCCCTCATGAATGTCAGTCTCTGTGCAGTTTCAGCATCTTTCCCTCGCTTTATGAGTATCCAGGTTCTGATCCTCTCTCACGATCAGTTTTCTGGACAACACCTTGTCTCCTTTATTAGTATGTGAATCAAACCCTGTCCCATTCATCAACCTTTATCTCTAGGGCTGAACTTTTCAACTAAATCAGGGGGTTCCTTAAAAAACTAGAAATAGAACTGCCATATGACCCGGCAATCCCACTGCTGGGCATACACACCAAGGAAACCAGAATTGAAAGAGACGTGTACCCCAGTTCATCACAGTACTGTTTACAATAGCCAGGACATGGAAGCAACCTAGATGTCCATTGGCAGATGAATGGATAAGAAAGCTGTGGTGCATATACACAACGGAATATTCAGTTCAGTTGCTCAGTTGTGTCCGACTCTTTGCAACCCCATGAATCGCAGCATGCCAGGCCTCCCTGTCCATCACCAACTCCCGGAGTTCACTCAGACTCAGCAATTAAAAAGAATGCATTTGAATCAGTCCTAATGAGGTGGATGAAACTAGAGCCTATTACACAGAGTGAAGTCAGAAAGAAAAACACCAATACAGTATATTAATGCATATATATGGAATTTAGAAAGATGATAGTGATGACCCTATATGTGAAACAGCAAAAGAGACACAGAGATAAGGAACAGACTTTTGGACTCTATGGGAAAAGGCAAGGGTGGGATGATTTGAGAGAATAGCATTGAAACAAGTATATTACCATATGTGGAATAGATCACCAGTCCGGGTTTGATGCATGAGACAGGGTACTCAGGGCTGGTGCACTGAGACAACCCTGAGGGATGGGATGGGGAGGGAGGAGGTGGGGAGGGTTCAAGATGGGGAACACATGTACACCCATGGCTGATTCATGTGAATATATGGCAAAAACCACTATAATATTGTAAAGTAATTAGCCTTCAATTAAAATAATTAATTAAAAAAATAAAGTATATGTAAAAATGCTAAGATCATGGCATATGGTCCCATCACTTCACGACAGACAGATAAGGAAAAAGTGGAAACAGCAACTGATTTTATTTTCTTGGGCTCCAAAATGACTGTGTAGGGTGACTGCAGCCTTGAAATTAAAAGACACCTGTCCCTTGGAAGAAAAGCTATGACCAACCTAGACAGCATATTAAAAAGCGGAGACATCACTTCGCCAACAAAAGGTCCATATAGTCAAAGCTTTGGTTTTTCCAGTAGTCAAGTACAGATGTGAGAGTTGGAACATAAGGCTGAGCACCAAAGAATTGATGCTTTCAAACTGTGGTGCTGAAGAAGACTCTTGAGAGTCTCTTGGACTGCAAGGGGATCCAACCAGTCAATCCTAAAGGAAATCAACTCTGAATATTCATTGGAAGGACTGATGCTGAAACTCCAATACTTTGGCCACCTGACATGAAGAACCAACTCACTGGAAAAGACCCTGATGCTGGGGAAAACTGAGGGCATGAGGAGAAGGGGTGACAGAGGATGAGACGTTTGGATGGCATCACCAACTCAATGGACATGAGTTTGAGCAAGCTCTGGGAGTTGGTGATGGACAGGGAAGCCTGGTATGCTGCAGTTCATGGGGTTGCAAAGAGTCAGACAGAACTGAGCAATTGAACAACAACAAAGTAAATGCTGAGGGCTTGAGTGTCATTAGACCTTTTTTTCCAGTCTTATCCACACATCTAACACTTATTTGCATGCCTATGTCTTTTCTTCACCTGTGTGTCTAGAACCTACTGCCTAGCCTAATAGGTCTTATCCTTCAAGTAAACACTAAGTTCCTAGTCATATTGGCCCCACACTCCCTAAAAAGTCATCTTATAGTTTCCTATGTTTGTTCTTTAAACAATTAAATTATTCATCATATTTTGCATTTCTGAGTGCCTAGTATGACAGAGAACATTGAAGACATACTGTTTCATTGATTTGATCTCAAGGTGATTCTTGATGGCAGCTATTTGGTTTCCTGCATGCACTTCCAGGTAAATAAATGATGGCTTTATTTTATTAAGTGTGGAGAATCAAGTTATGTCCTTCTAAGAAATATAAATTTTAAATCTTTATCTTAACGTGGTATTAAGTAAATTGCCATTCTATTTCTCTTTGGACTTATTTGAAACCCTGCTGCTATTTTTTATTTCCAGAAAGGGCACATCTATTAAGTCTGATCCTTTCATTCCTTTTTCCCCTTGACTGCACCACTATTGCTACTTTATACTTTATTTTTCCTTTAAGTATAATAAGTGTGGGCTGACAAGATGGTTCACGTGTTGCGTGTGTGCACACGCATGTGTGTCTGTGTGTGCACTATTTGGGAAGGGAATAAATAAAATATAATTCTACATTAGCCATAAGTAATTCACTGAGTAAATTCCACATAGATGCAAAATACAAAAGACATTTTATTTTCCTCAATGTCTACAAAGACATGAAGAATATAGGTATTGAATGATTTACTTTCAATTGATTATATTGGAAAAAAAAATCCTCTCAGACCTAAACCTACACATGTATTTCATTATGTTATTTGATTATGAAAAAAGAATTTACAAAATTTTTTAGAAATGTTTTATGAGAGACTCTTTGGGTGCTACCTCAAATGATTCCAATAACTGAAAATTTCAAAAAAAATAGAAATAAGAGAAAATTACAACTTTTAATATCATAAACAACTATAATAATTTCAATTAGTATTGTTACAGACAGTTGAGCAGAGCTAAATTATAAGCTTCAAAATGTCCTTGCCCACATGTGACAAACAAAATAGAAACAAAGAAGATTATTATTAATACTTAGAAGGATACTGAAGCTTGAAGCACATGTATTAAATTTGGGCAGTCTTGGTGAAAATGAGAATGGGTTTCCTCATTATACAATCTGACATCCTTCATCTAAAACCAAATGAGACAATAAAGTAAGAGAAACGAGGTATTTTCTGCATAAAGAACCATATAATCTTTTACCTCATTTAAACAGATTTGTAATTTTATTCCAACTGTTCTATGAAACAAAAACATGCCTAATAATGCCATATGTCCAAAACATACATGATATTCCTCTATTCTTATAATGTGCACAAACTCTCACATGCTTTGATTTCAGTCTAGATAGTTTTATGCAGTTTTTCACGCACTATATACTATGAGAGGAATAGAAGGAGATAATTTTCCAAAAATAAGTTGACAACAGTTTAATATAAAACTGGAGAAGAGACTGAACTGACAATATTTAATGCTCTTATAAAAATAACTAAAGTGTACCATTCCTAAAACATCTCATTTCGAAATGGGATTTTTAATCCCTGCAGATAAAAATAACTTTCAAGAATCAATTCAAATTTGTAAAGATTTCATTAAACATGTAATTGTTACTTATTTTGCTTTCTTATGTTTAAGATCTTTCCCAAATTCTGAAGCAAATTGGGTGATAGGCATATGATATTCACCCTATTATTTTTTTTTTGCATTTTTCTGTGTACCTGAAATCTTCCATTATATAGAATTTATTCAGTACTTTAAAATTTCATTCCATAAGTACCAACAAAATATCTGAAACCAATAACTTTATTATACCTTCATATTCAAATATTTAATTCAAATATAGAAATAAAAATTTCATGTAACATAGTCTATTACACTTAGTACAATATTATACTTTTAAGTATGAACTACCAGACACATCCCAATCCCATCAACCCCAGCAGTTTCTCCCTGAAATTCTTAGAAACAAATTAATTTTTATGCTTATCAGTTTTCCAAGACTGAGTGAAAAGGGTAATCAAATTTAGTTACCTACCTATTCCCTCTTTCAAAAACCCTTTATGAAGTCACAAAACACAAATTCCTTCACTCAGTTCAATGAACACTGAATAAACATAGGGACCTTCCAGGTAGGAATTCAAAAGCTAATGGAGCCCTCAGTCATAGTATTATACCAGCATATACTCATGAAGTGGTTTCATTAACTCAATTTTATACTCAATAACTCATAACTCATATTAAATGTAGTTCACTTTTATTGACCTACATATTCTAATAAAGTTTTTAATATCACCAAATCTAAAATAAGGAAGAAAACAGTTCCCCAACAGCTATGAGGTTTCAACAGTTACAGGTGTCAAGGGGGGAATCTTGGGCTCCAGCAGAGGGACAGCAACACATATCCTCCTCCTCCTTCCAGCCTGATCAGCATCACTGTAATGATGTCAGCATTAAATCTCCCTCTACTCAAATACCCAAAGTGATTTCTTTTCTCTGACTGGACACTACTGACTGATAACATCCAATAGGGCACTCAGCTGGGTAGTCAGTATACGAAGAAGAAAGTAGAAAAATGTCAACTGTATTACAACTAAGTTATCCTTATTGTCATTATTTCATAGAAATTCTGTCAATATGAACGGAAGAATGCAAGGTCAAAAAAAGAAGAAGGTCAGGAATAAAGGGCAATTGCTCAATATGCTACATTCCAAAAAACTTACCTTCATATTCATAAGCATCCCAGTAACTATTAGGTGATAAGAAGACAAGGAACACGGTGGGGAGGGGTCTTTTGCTAAAATAAGTCTTGGGTGGGTATCCACTGACTGACACAGGGGCCTTCAAACAAAAATCAGAACAACTGTAAAAACACTAAACTCTTCAACACACTATAAAAGCTGCCAGGATAACCCCGTATGCGAGACAGCAAAAGAGACACAGATGTATAGAACAGTCTTTTGGACTCTGTGGGAGAGGGAGAGGGTGGGATGATTTGGGAGAATGACATTGAAACGTATAATATCATATAATAAACGAATTGCCAGTCTAGGTTTGATGCAGGATACAGGATGCTTGGAGCTGGTGCACTGGGATGACCAAGACAGATGGAATGGGGAGGGGGGTTCAGGATTGGGAACACGTGTACACCTGTGGCAGATTCATGTAGATGTATGGCAAAACCAATATAGTATTGTAAAGTAAAATAAAGTAAAATTTTTTAAAAAGCTGCCAGGAACAGTAAAACAAACAGCAAATCTAAATAATTTACTATATATAATAAAATTCTGCAAAAAAGATAGAGGACAATAAATATACATAGATGGATCACTGAAAGTTAACATTATATTTGAAAATTCTGATGGAGTACGCAAACATACAGTCAGTCAGTTCAGTCACTCAGTCATGACCAACTCTTTGCAACCCCATGGACTGCAGCATACCAGGCTTCCCTGTCCATCACCAACTCCCAGAGCTTGCTCAAACTCATGACCATCGAGTCGGTGATACATGCAACCATCTCATCCTCTGTCGTCCCCATTCTCCTCCTGCCTTCAATCTTTCCCAGCATCAGGGTCTTTTCCAATGAGTCAGGGTTTCTCCAGTGGCTCAGATGGTAAAGAATCTGCCTGCAATGTGGGAAACCTGGGTTTGATCCCTTGGTTGGAAAGATCCCCTGGAGAAGGGCATACCGATCCACTCCAGTATTCTTGGCTGGAGAAATCCCACAGACAGAGGAGCCTATGGGCTGGAGTACATAGGGTCTCACAGAGTTGGACATGACTGAAGTGACTAAGCACAACAGAAGAAACACGCAACTCTTATTCAATGAATGTCTCTGGTGACAATTTATCAGCTAAGAAATATTAAGATCACATTTATTATTTGAATAACATATCTTAATAACCCTACACTCACTCTCCATCAATTTAATGCAACATTTATTGATTTCCTACTACAAACTAGGAATTTCAAATAGGAAAACCAGAAAGTATACCCATCACCTTAAGATTCTCAAGAGTCTAATCATTTTTCCCTTTAAACAATAACCTCCTTAGCTATGCTTGAATTTTAAAGTTTGAAAATGTGCTTCACTTTCAAAGCAGAGATCTTGGTTTTAAGTTTAGTACATTCAGTTCAGTTGCTCAGTCATGTCTGACTCTTTGTGACCCCATGGACAACAACATGCCGGGCCTCCCTGTCTATCACCAACTCTCAGAGCTTGTTCAAACTCAGGGCCATCAAATCGGTGATGCCATCCAACCATTTCATCCTCTATCATCCCCTTCTCCTCCTGACTTCAATCTTTCCCAACATCAGGGTCTTTTCCAATGAGTCAGTTCTTCACATCAGTGACCAAAGTACTGGAGCTTCAGCTTCAGTCCTTCTGATGAATATTCAGCATTGATTTTCTTTAGGATTGACTGGTTTCATCTCCTTGCAGTCCAAGGGACTCTCAAGAGTTTTCTCCAGCACCACATTCTAAAGCATCAATTCTTTGGTGCTCAGCCTTCTTTGGCTCAGAGGTTAAAGCGTCTGCCTCCAATGCAGGAGACCTGGGTTCGATCCCTGGGTCAGGAAGATTCCCTGGAGAAGGAAATGATAACCCACTCCAGTATTCTTGCCTGGAGAATCCCATAGACAGAGGAGCCTGGGAGTCCACGGGGTTGCAAAGAGTCAGACACGACTGAGCGACTTCACTCACTTACTCAGCCTTCTTTATAGTCCAACACGCACTTCTACCCATGACAACTGGAAAAACATAGCTTTGATTAGACAAAACTTTGTCGGCAAAGTAATGACTCTGCTTTTTAATATGCTATCTAGGTTGGTCATAGCTTTTCTTCCAAGGAGCAAGCGTCTTTTAATTTTATGGCTGCAGTCACCATCTGCAGTGATTTTGGAGCCCAAGAAAATATAGTCTGTCACTGTTTACATTGTTTCTGCATCTATTTGCCATGAAGTAATGGGACCAGATGCCATGATCTTAATGTTCTGAATATTGAGTTTTAGGCTAACTTTTTCACTCTCCTCTTTCACTTTCATCAAGAGGCTCTTCAGTTCCTCTTTACTTTCTGCCATAAGGGTGGTGTCATCTGAGTATCTGAGGTTACTGATATTTCTCCTAACTATCTTCATCCCAGAATGTGCTTCATCCAGCCCAGCATTTCACATGATGTATGCTACATATAAGTTAAACAAGCAGGGTGACAATATACAGCCTTGATGCGCTCCTTTCCCAATTTGGAACCAGTCTGTTGTTCCATGTTCAGTTCTAACTGTTGCTTCTTGACTTGCATACAGATTTCACAGGAGGCAGCTCAGGTTGTCTGGTATTCCCTTCTCTTGAAGAATGTTCCACAGCTGTTGTGATCCACACAGTCAAAGGCTTTGGCATAGTCAGTAAAGCGGAAATAGATGTTTTTCTGAAACTCTACTTTTTTGATGATCTAATGGATGTTGGCAATTTGATCTCTGGTTCCTCTGCCTTCTCTAAATCTAGCTTGAACATCTGGAAATTCACTTGAGGTATGTTAGTATGTTACTTGAAGAATAAATTTTTTATTATGGAATAAATTATGATATTTTTAAGAGGAAATTTATTTAGAATTGAAGTAATCATACAAAGATTCTATGGCCTAAAAATAATGTATAAAGTGATAGAAATGATAAAAATCCAATGGCCTAAATTATTCTTCCTTGCCTGAAAAATATATTTATATAAAAAGTTATTTGGAAAATAGATACTTTTTGTCTACTTACTGTGAGTCAGGCACTGTGTTATTAGATACTGGAGTACAAAGGAGTATGAAACAATTCTACCTCCAAAGTACTCAGAGTCTTATCTAACCAATCACAAAAAGTCACTTAAAGACACCTCACAAAAAGGCATGCAGATTCTTAAGAATAATGATTACTAATTAGAGGTGGCAAGAATACACAGAAGAACTATACAAAAAAGATCTTCATGACCCAGGTAATCACAATGGTGTGATCACTCACCTAGAGCCACACATCCTGGAATGTGAAGTCAAGTGGGCCTTAAGAAGCATCAGTATGAACAAGGCAAGTGGAGGTGATGGAATTCTAGTTGAGCTATTTCAAATCCTAAAAGATGATGCTGTTCAAGTGCTGCAGTCAATATGCCAGCAAGTTTGGAAAACTCAGCAGTGGCTACAGGACTGGAAAAGGTCAGTTTTCTTTCCAATCCCAAAGAAACGCAATGCCAAAGAATGCTCAAACTACTGCACTATTGCATGCATCTCACACACTAGCAAAATAATGCTCAAAATTCTCCAAGCCAGTCTTCAACAATATGTGAATCGTGATCTTCCAGATGTTCAAGCTAGATTTAGAAAAGGCAAAGGAACCAGAGATTAAATTGCCAACATCTGTTGGATCATCGAAAAAGGAAGAGAGTTTCAGAAAAACATCTATTTCTGCTTTATTGACTATGCCAAAGCCTTTGACTGTATGGATCACAAAAATTGGAAAATTCAAGAGACCAGAATACCAGACCATCTGACCTGCCTCCTGAGAAATCTGTATGCAGGTCAAGAAGCAACAGTTAGAACTGGACATGAAACAAGAGACTGGTTCCAAATTGGGAAAGGAGCACATCAAGGCTGTATACTGTCACCCTGATTATTTAACTTACATGCAGAGTACATCATGAGAAATGCTGGACTGGATGACACACAAGCTGGAATCAAGATTGCTGGGAGAAATATCAATAACCTCAGATATGCAGATGATACCACCCTTATGGCAGAAAGTGAAGAAGAACTAAAGAGCCTCTTGATTAAAGTGAAAGAAGAGTGAAAAAGTTGACTTAAAACTCAACATTCAGAAAACTAAGATTATGGCATCTGGTCCCATCACTTCATGGCAAATAGATGGGGAAACAGTGGAAACAGTGACAGACTTTATTTTGGGGGGCTCCAAAATCATGGCAGATGGTGACTGCAGCCATGAAATTAAAAAGATGCTTGCTCTTTAGATGAAAAGATACTTTTGAACTGTGGTGTTGGAGAAGACTCTTGAGAGTCCCTTGGACTGCAAGGAGATCCAACCAGTCCATCCTCAAGGAAATCAACCCTGAATATTCATTGGAAGGACTGATGCTGAAGCTGAAACTCCAGTACTTTGGCCACCTGACGCAAAGAACTGACTCATTTGAAAAGTCCCTGATGCTGGGAAAGATTGAAGGCAGGAGGAGAAGGAGACAACAGAGGATGAGATGGTTGGATGGCATCACTGACTCAATGGACATGAATTTGAATAAACTCTGGGAGTTGGTGATGGACAGGTAGGCCTGGCGTGCTGCAGTCCATGGGGTCGCAAAGAGTCGAACATGAATGAGCGACTGAACTGGGCTGAGCAACTGAGCTGAACTTAATTCCCTACAAATTCATTACCAGATATGCCTCAAACATTGAAATTTGCTATTTTTGCTTCTCTTCCACTACCTACAATAGCATATTTTTGTCGTAAGGAAAAGTATATAATGACTTTACTCTGGTTTGTTTGTTTTTTAACAAATACACAGTATGAAACTTATTTCATAAATTTTATAGCCTTTTGGCAACAAAGGTGAAGAAGAAAATGCAATTTAAAAGAGAACAAATGTTCACCTTGAACCAATGTCATACATCCATTGTAGCCAAGCTTTAATTGCCTTCAGTGACCTGAGAAAGGAAATGCCTAGTCATTTTAACCTGGTGTTTTGAGTAACTTTTACCTATACTCATTGCCAGTTTCCATATAAACAGTTCCAATAACACAGAACATTTTTCGCACACTAATGCTAAAGCTCCAAAGTCCTTGTTACCACTGATATGCTTTTTACACATGTTTTTATTGATCAATGAACTTCCATGTTTACATATAAATCTAAAGGTTGATAAATAAGTACTCATTCACAAGGTTCAGCTTTGGTACAAACAAGTTGATCAGCCTTTGTTGATTTAAAAAAAAAAAACACATAGTATTTATTGTGTGTTTAGGAGAAATTTCATTAGGCAACAACTAGAATATCTACAATTGATTTATTTCACAGTGTGAACTGGATGAGTTGCAAACCAAAAACATTTAGTGTTTGATAGATTGTTCACTTTTAAAAAAATGTGGCTTGAAAAGGTTTTTTGGCATTTCCTTTCCAAAATACCTGAAGAAAGATTTCACAATTTATGATTACTCCAGCATATTAAAAGTCAGCACAGATTCTTCTCCCAGTAATGACAGAGTGGATGACTCTCCCATAGATAACAATTATAAACTCCAGATGAAATGTAAATGAAAACAATCATTATAAGTTAAGGTACTAGGAAGTGAGTAAAACTTTCAGGGTTTAAGAAGAAAAGACTTTTGAAAAGAGAATAACTGCAGTGGGTGAAATTTAAGTTCACACAGATTTTTCTGTAAGGGCGCTTTCCAGTCTGAGCAGCTCATTACAGCATGAAATCAGAAGATGGAGTTCAGGTCTGAAAGAAACCCCCCAACAAACAGCTGTAAAGAAGAGAGACTAAACCCTGTTTAAAGACTCTACCCAAATCCTCCTCTGATTCTTGAACTACAAGGGGACTTCATGGCACCAGGTGAAAGAAACAAGTGGAGGTTTAAAACCTGAGAGGAAATTTCGGGAACTTGCTCACCAGAAAGGTCACAGAGTCGGGAGCTACAATTCAATTACATTATAATGCCTACTAGGACAAAAGTCAAGATTCTACATTGAAAGACAACAAAATTCAGAACTCCCAACCATCTATCAACAATAATGTCCATTATAGAATAAAAAAATTACTTGACATTGAAAAAGGCAAAAACATCAGAAGAAATTAAAGAAATTCCATTTACCATTGCATCAAAAATAAAATAACTAGGAATAAACTTACCTAAGGAAGCAAAAGACCTGTACTCCACAAACTAAGACATTGATCAATGAAACTGAAGATGATAGAAACAGATGGAAAGATATACTATATCCTCAGAATTAAGAATTAATACTGTTAAAAATAACCACACTGCCTAAGGCAACTGACAAATTCAATGCAATCCCTATCAAAATACCAATGGTATTTTTCACAGAACCATGCTCCCTGACTGCAGACTATTCTATCGCTTCAGACTATACTATTGATACAAAGGTGTAGTAATCAAAACAGTATGGTACTGGCACAAAAACAGACACACAGATCAATGGTACAGGAGAGAGAGCCCAGAAATAAAGCCATGCACTATTGTTGATTAATCTATGACAAAGGAGGCAAGAATATTCAGTAGAGAAAAGACAACCTCTTCAGTGAGTGCTGCTAGGAAAACTGCACAGCTACATGTAAAACAATCAAATCAAAACATTCTCTAACAGCATATAAAAAAACAAACTCAAAGTAAATTAAAGACCCAAATCTAAGACTGGAAACCATACAATTTCTGGAGGAAACCATATGCAGAACACTCTGACATAAACCATAGCATTATTTTTTTAAATCTGTCTCCTAAAGCAAAGGAAATAAAAACAAAAACAAATGGGACCTAATTAAACCTAAAAAACTTTTGCTAGTAAGGGAAACCATTGACCAAACAAAATTATAACCTACTGAATGGGAGAAAATATTTGCAAATGACATGACTGAAGAGGAGTTAATATCCAAAATATAATTATTCAGTATCAAAAAGAGAAAAACCTAATTTAAAAATGGGCAGAAGACCTTAATAGATATTTTCCCATAGAAGACATACAGATGCCCAACAAACACATGAAAAGATGCTCAGTATCGCTCAGGGAAATGCAAACCAAAACTACAATGAGATATCACTTTATATTTATCAGAATGGCTATTATCAAAAAGAACACAAGTAACAAATGTTGACAAAGATGTGGAGAAAAGGGAACCCTTGTATACTGTAGATGGGAATGTAAGTTGGTGCAGCCACTGTGGAAAACTGGATGGCAGTTTCTCAGAAAACTAAAAATAGAACTACCATATGACCCAGGAATTGTATCCTGAGTATATATCTGAAAAAAATCTAAAAACACTAATTCAAGAAGATACATCCAATCTCAGTGTTTACAGAAGTACTATCAACAATTGCCAAGATTTGAAAGTAACCTGTTGCCATCAACAGATGAATAGATAAGGAAGATGTGGTGTATATCTATACATACACATGCACACAATCAAATACTACTCAGCCATAAAAAAAAAGAATGAAAATTTGCCATTTGCAGCAACATGGATGGACTTGGAGGGTATTATTCTAAGTGAAATAAGTTAGAAAGAGAAAGGCATACTGTATATTATCACTTATATGTGTAATTTAAAAATTCAACAAGCTAGTGACTATAACAACAAAAAACAAAAACAGACTCACAGAGAAAAAATTAGTGGTTACCAGTGGGGAGAAGGAAATGGCAACCCACTCCAGTATTCTTGCTTAGAGAATCCAATGAACAGAGGAGCCTGGCAGGCTACAGTCCATGGGGTTGCAAGAGTTGGACATGATATAGCAACTAAAGCACCACAGTGGGGAGAAATTAGAGGGGAGAGGCAAGAGAAGAGAATTAAGAGGTACAAACTACTATTTTTAAAATAAACTACAAGGATATATTGTATAACACAGGGAATCTAGCCAATATTTTATAACAACTATAAATGGAGTATAACCTTTAAAATGGTGAATCACTGTATTGTACATCTGTAATTTAAATATCACACATCAACTATATATTTAAATTTCCTAAAAATCCTTAAAAATTAAAATAAAAAAGATAATACTAATATTTATACCAACAAAATAATACTTTTGAGAACCTGGAATTTACAAGATACTTCGGAGGAAAAAAACTTCAGGACAAAAAATTGTCCCGTAGTCAAGAGAAAACAACTCTAAGTTTACCCTGATGTTGGAATTAGCACCTAATTCAGAGAAGCTACAATAAACATGTTCAAAAATGAGAAGAAGTTTTTTTCAGATGAACTGATGAAAATGTTATCATAAATTCATAAACTACAATAGTACACTGAATAGAAATTGTAGAATTGAAAATGACAGTATATAAAATAGAAATTTTGCTGGATAGTCTTAGTAGCATAGAGATTCCAAATGACTACCACAACAAACTTGGAGAGATAAATGGAAATATTCCAATTTAAGGAGTAAAGAGGAAAAAATTTTGAAAAAAATCACTTAAATCCCTATCAAAATTTCAACAGCATTTTTTCACAGAAATAGAACAATTTTTTGTATAAAACGATGAAAAACCTTTGAATAGGCAACACAATCTCAATCAAGAAAGAAGAACAAATTGGAGGCATCACATGTCCTGATTTCCACCTATATTAAAAATACAGAGTAATCAGATCAGTATGTACTGGCACAAAACCAGGCACAAGGTTCAATGCAGAAGAGAGAGCCCAAAAATAAACCCACACCTATATGGTCAATTTATGACAAAGGAACTGAGAATATACAATGGGTAAAGAGTAGTCTCTTCAATAAATGATGCTGAGAAAACAGAACAGTCACACATGAAAGAGTGAAACTGGATCACTATCTTATACTGTACACAAAAATCAACTCAAAATGGATGAAAGACTTGAACTTAACACCTGAAACCATAAATCTCCTGGAAGGTAACATAGGCAGTCAGCTCTTGACATTAGCCTTGGTCATTATTTTTTGAATAACAAAAGCTAAGGCCACAAAAGCAAAACTGAACAAATGAAATAAATGACTACAAACAGAAAAAGCTTCTGTACCACAAAGGAAACCATCAACGAAGGGAAAAGACAGTCTTCTGAATGGAAGAAATAATCTGCTAACCATGTGTCTGATAAAGGGTCAATATTCAAAGTATTAAAAAGGTAAAGAAATCATGTAACTCAATATCAAAAATGGGCAGAGGATATGAACAAACATTTTTTCAAAGAATACGTAAAGGTTAACAGGTATGTGAAAAAGTACTGAGCATCACTAATCAGAGAACTGCAAGTCAAAATCACAATGAGGTATCGCCTCATACCTATTAGAACAGCTATTATCAAAAAGATAGGAAGTAACATATTCTGGCAAGGCTACAGAGAAAAGGGAACCCTTGTTCAAGCTCTGTGTATGCCTTAGTTTCTTAGCCCAGTGACCCTCTAGGTTCATTCAGGCTGTCACAAATGATAGAATTTCCTTCTTTTTGTTTTTAAAGGCACAATAATACTCTCGTTGATACCACACTTTCTTTATCCATTAAAGGAGACTTGGGCTGTTTCTATGTCTTGGCTATTGTAAATAAAACTGTAGTAAACATGAGGATGTGGATATCTTTTTGAGTTAGTTTTTTCTTTTTCTTGGATAAATACCCAGAAGTGGGATTGCTGGATGATATGGTAGTTCTTTTTTAATTTTCTGAGGAATCTCCATAGTGGTTTCCACAATGGTTATACCAGTTTACAATTCTACCAATAGTGTAAAAAGTGTCCCTTTTTTCTCCAAAATCCTTAACATATTAGCATAAGATATTAGCAAATAGCACAATTCAACAGCATATTAAAAGGATGACCTACCATGATCACCTTGAATCACAAGGATGATACACTATACATAAAATCAATATGATACACAATGTTAACATAATGGAGGATAAAAATCATACGATTATCTCAATAAATGGAGAAAAAGCATTTGCCAAAACTCAACATCCTTTCATGAGAAAAATTAGCAACAAATTAGGTATAGACAGAACATACCTCAACAGAGTAAACGCCATATATGACAAACACATAACTAACATTATCATACCAAATGATGAAAAGCTGAAAACTTTTCTTCTAAGGTCGGGAATAAGTCAAGGATGGCACCTCTTGCCACTTCTATTTAACATAGTACTAGAAATCCTACACAGAGCAATTAGGCAAGAAAGACATATTAAAAAGACATCCAAACCAGTAAGAGTCAACAATGCTTTAAGTATTTAAATAATACAAAGTATGTTATCTGACCACAGTGGAATTAAATTGGCAACCAGTAACGAAAATAAAAATGAGAAATCCCCAACTATTTGAAAATCAAACACCTTTAAATATGAGTCAAAGACTTCACAATGGGAATCAGCAACTTTCTTGAAATGAGTGGGGGTAAAAAAAAAAAAACTATCAACCCTTAAATAAAGCAACTAAAGTAGTATCACTCAGATCTGCATTAACTTACAGGAATTGTGGCTCAGAGAACCTGGGGGTAGGGGGAATTACAGAAATATGGCTCCTGCTATTGTGAGTAATAAACTGTCCTTTGCCTCCAGCTCAGGAGATTTATATTCTTCCTAAATCTGTAAGACTGTGGATAGACTCACTTGTTACCTTAGCAGTAAGGTAAAATCTCAGAGCCTTCACAGTTGCTGAAAGAGAACTATAAAATCCAATTCAGAAATCAATCTCACATATTTGAGAAGTTACTATTTGACAAAGGAAGAATTTTATTTGAGTGAAAAACTGTGACATTTAACAAAAGCTATCAGAACAACTGGCTTTCCATCTGGAAGAAAAGCAGATCCATTCTTTCCTCATAAATGTAAATAAATTTCAGAAGAACGAAAAAACTAAATATAAGACATAAAACAATAAAATGCATTCACAATATACAATCTAAGGAAATATCATTTACCATGGATAGAACCCCAGTAGCTATAAAAGAAAGATTATTTGAGTCTTATAAGTTTTAAAACTTTGTAAAACAGAAGACACCATAGCCTAACAGATGTATATGGAGCTTCCCTGGTTGCTCAGATGATAAAGAATCCGCTTGCAATGCGGAAGACCTGGGTTTGATCCCTGGGTTAGGAACATCCCTGTAAGATTGGAAAAATCTAAAAATTATTATATCATCTCTTACAGGTAGAATGTAAAGGAAAGGGTACACTCTTTTTTTAAAAAATAGAAATGCGACCTCTTACAATCCAAGGTAAGCCTTTTGGAAAGCAATCTATAAACAATAAGCAAACTTAATATTGTACCCCTTCAACCAGCAAAGACATATGTTTAATACAGCACTGCCGATAGTGTCTAAAACTGCAAACTGAAATGCCCATTGAGGAGGGAATACTATATAACTGCTAGTATGCCCAACTGTGATCTAACATGTAGTCAATAAAAAGAATGAATGAAAATTTAGTCTGAGATTTCCACACCGCTTTAAGAGAGAAAAGCAAAATACAAAAAAAAAAAAAAAAACCCTGCATATTATGTAATTACTATTCATCTTCATGTATAGGTGTATTTTGTATGATTATTTAAAGCATGAAGAAAACAGGAAGAAGATGTTATTAGCATTGGATACCTATGGTAGAAGTGGAGGATTAGGGTGATTTGCTAGGAGAGGAATAAAAAGGCAAAGGAGAAGCTCAGAAAATGCATAAGATAACATAAACTTAATGGAAGGCATCTATGCGTATGCACATGCATGTGAAAGATTTAAACAAAGAATTGTCTTAATGAATTACCAGAAAATAGATTCTTTAAATCACTGTGTGTGTGTTAGTTGTTCAGTTGTGCTCAACTCTGCGATCCCATGATCACCACACTCATCTGTCCATGAAATTCCCCAAGCAATACTGGAGTAGGTCGTCATTTTCTTCTCCAGGGGATCTTCCTTACCCAGGGATCAAACCTGTATCTCCCACATTGCAGGCAGATTCTTTACCTTCTCAGCCACCAGCAAAGCCTTTTTAAATCATTATAGTAAATGAACAAATGTATTCATTTCAATTAAATAATCTGGTTTCAAATTTTGCCTCTGCCACTCTGGGCAAGTTAAATAACCTCTTAGAACTTCAGTTTCTTCATTTGTAAAACTTAATTAGAAATATGACCCATAGAGTTACTTCCACGGAGTTGTTACAAAGGTTTAATTCTATAATAGACATACAATTTTAATAAATTGTAAAATTTGCACTGCACTACTACCATTGTTGGAATTATATAAATTATAGATTTCATCCTGACATTTTCATAAGTCACTAAAGCTATCACTCAACAGGAATTACCCAGTCTTACTTCCAAAGTACTGATGTCACCAAAATGGAAAATGATAATCATCACAAACATGGCATCCGGCAATGCTGTACTATAAACTTTTCCTGTGACCACCACCATCACCACCATGCAGCCTCCCACACGTTAGGTTAAATGTAGAGCATCCTGAATTTCTTCCTTCAGACATGTTGGTCATACATAATTTGTATTTGACCTTGTTCATAAGAAAATGAAATATTTAACAGGTACTCTACATTAAACTAGAGGGTGTCCAAAGTGGCTCATAGTAAAGAATCCACCTACCGATGCAGGAGAGGTGGAATTCAATTTGGGAAGATCTCCCAGAGGAAGAAATGGCAACCCGTTCCAGTATACTTGCATGGGAAACTCCATGGACAGAGGAGACTGGCAGGGTACAGTCCATGGGGTCCTAAAGAGCTGGACACAACTGAGTGACTGAGCATGCGTGCTACATTACTAGACCTCAAGGACAATGATTGGGAAGGGAGGTGGCCCTCCTCAGCATACGTTCTCCCAGTGACCACTGACACCAATGGCTATGCTGATCAGCCCCAAGTGATGTCACAAGCTTCGAGAATCAGGGAGGCAGGGTGGCAGTGGCAGCTGAAGAATGGTGAGAACTGAGCAGGAGGGGAGAGCCTCACTCTGGAAACAGAGGGACTTAAGAAAGTCATGGGGCTGGGGCTCTTGAGGCTGTGAGTGGGTGGTTTTAAGAGTCAACAAATAAAACATTTTTGGTTTTGTTTTTATTGTGAGCCACTTTTTAAAGTCTTTATTGAATTTGTTACAACATTGTTTCTGCTTTATGTTTTGTTTTTTTTTTGGCCAAGAAGCATGTGGGATCTTAGCTCTCCAACCAGGGATCAAACCAGCACCCCTGCATTGGAAGGTGAAGTCCTAACCACTGGACCACCAGGGAAGTCCCTAGGATGATTGTTTTTGAAGTGATGTCCTTTGGACACTCCTGCTACTTCATGAACCCTTATGTGACCTGGAGAAATACAGATTACGTTACACAATATTTCTGTGTTTTTTCTTCTAAGACAGAATCTAAATATGGCTTAGCCATTATAGAGATTTCTAAGTCCTGATACCTCAGTTAGTAAAGAATCTACCTGCAATGCAGGAGACCTCGTTTGACTCCTGGGTCAGGAAGATCTGCTGGAGAAGGGATAGGCTACCCACTCCAGTATGCTTGGGCTTCCCTTGTGGCTCAGCTGGTAAAGAATCTGCCTACAATGCAGGAAAGCTGGGTTCGATCTCTGGGTTTGGAATATTCCCTGGAGAAGGGAAAGGCTACCCACTTCATTATTCAGACCTGGAGAATTCCATGGACTTATATAGTCTATGGGGTCACAAAGAGACTGAGTGACTTTCACAGGACAGAAGAATTTCTATGTACTCAGCATATTTGTCCACTTGGAAGCACAAATACAGTAGACTGACTTACATAGCACCAGCAGTAATATTTATAGTTAATGAATGAACCAACTTTCATCTCTTAAAGCTATTTTTCCAGGATAACAAAAAATGATTGCTAACATTAAATGATTGCTAACATTTTATGCTGCTCTTAGCCTAGATTTTTCCTTGTCTGTGACAATGAAAGCACACACAAAAATAATAAAGCAGGTTTAAAAAGATGTTTTCCATATTTTTAATTGAATTGGGTGATTATACAATCATTTCTCCTTTAAGGGCAGCCAATGGAAGTGTGTGTCCCCCCACCCCCACCCCCGCCGCACTCTCTTGAAACTAAACTCCTACAATCAAGGAGGCAGGAGGAGGCAGGGCAAAGGGTATATTCATCTATAATGAATTGAACCTTGACTTATTAGAAAATGCAATTTGAGAACAGAAAAATCACTTGCTTCATATAATGGCTTGGCACTTTTCATCCTTACATAAATCTGTCCCTTTTAAACTCTTAGCTTTTAGGCCCTGGCTACTCATTATATTTAGGAAAATTGTCTTCAATTACATGACCCCAAAAAAGGCCCTGGGCTCTTTACAAATCCATTTCTAATGTGCTGATCTTTATGCCGCACCTTAAGGACTCTTACATCTCAGACTGAATAGAACTGTATAATGGTGAAGAATTATTATTCAGCATCTTAGACACTGAATGAATAGTGTCTAAGCAAAACAGAGTCCTCATGCTCTGTAAAACTGTCCTTTAGAAGCTAAAATATAAGACTTTCCAAATCCTAAACACAGCTCAGTTTCTCCCATCACATAATCTCCCCTACAGAGGACTCGGTGTAGATTGTCAACAAGTGTTTGACAATTATTCAACAAAAATGGATAAACACCTACCACAGTGTGCTAGGCACTGATCCATCTAGGGGGTTAGATATATAAACAAGACATATGGAATCATTAGTGATTATATTTGTCTCAGTGCAACTTGCTTCTACGCACAGATCCAAGAGGTAAGTAATCACACATGCCAAACTTAAAATTTAATGAGACAAGGTACCAGTTGTTGTGGCATTAACAACATGCTAAAAAGGAAAGATACATACAGAATAAATTATAGTATTCACCTGATACTATGCACTGTTCAGTTCCTTAGCTCCTTATTAGAAGCCATTTTAAAACCATGAATAGGGACAAAAGAAATGAAAGAGGCATGACCTTCACACTACTGATTCAATAGCAGGTCAAAAGCTTGAGTTGAGGGCACAAAATGTCGCTGCCCAAAGCAGAAAGCAGTAAATGGGGAAAGCAGTCTTTTTCCTGAACTTAAACATCTCTTACCATATACATTTTCTTTTCCTTTCAATGAAAAATAAAATTCTAGATTTTGGGGGGATGGAGTCCTATTTAAGAATTAAATGCGCTCATCATGTATTTATATGTAGTAAGATGTTATTCACAGCAATGTTTGTAACAATGAAAATTAGAAGCATTCAGTGTCCATCGTGGAGGTCAGATTCATAAGAATTGATATGACCACAGTGTACTAAAATCATGCTACATTTGTATTACAGACTGTATTAATTACCTTAATTTTTCACATCTCCCAGTACTTACATCCTTATTAGTATGTTCCCACACTAATTCTGAGCATAATCCTGTGATGTGCTTTGGGACAATGGGACAATAGTAAATGTGATGCAAACAGAAGCTTGACAAAACTCTTCCACACTTCTTCACTGATTCTTGGATTCCTGCCACAATTACAACGTGCATGAGCTAGCCTCTTAGATGTGAGACACACGAAGAAAGCCATGTCTCTCTCTGACTTATTTCAATGAGCATAACATCCTCAAATGCCCAGCAATGGATGAAGGGATACAGAAGATGTGTTATTATATGTATAGTGGACTCTCTCCATTGGAAAATTAAAATATAAGAGCAGGAGTTTAATGTACAGGAAGACAAAAAATAGCCCAATTGGCCAGTTATTAAAATCAACCCAGATCTCTAAAACAAAGGAGCATCAGTTGGGGAAGGCACTTTGCTCTTTGCCTAACCATGAAGGGAATACCTCTTTGAAGTGGATGCCTCAGCAGTCACACCTTAAGCCAGGCACTTACATTACAAAAAAAAAAAAAAATCACCCCCTAACAACTGTCAAGAATCACACTACAATACAATCTTTATTGATTTAATTTTCTCAGTGAGCATATTTTCATGTATTACTTACAGAATTTTAAGAGCCTCTTCCAAAGAAAGCACAACTATAGGAAACCTGCACATTGCAGTATTTTCTCCTCTAAGCCCATTTGTTAGAAGAACATTAGGCTATAGATGACAAACATTTCAGTGAGTTTCATCTGACTTGCAGAAGAAAACTTTGAAAATCTAGAAACTTGAAAGTAACTCTTCAAGGCAGATATAGATAACTGGGTGGATAACAGACCTAAGAGTAGATCTCTGATTGACAGCATTGCTGACACTATTTAACGGTGGCCTTATGGCAGCCCACTCCAGTACTCTTTCCTGGAAAATCCCATGGACCACAGAGCCTGGTAAGCTACCGTCCATGGGGTCACAAAGAATTGGACACGACTGAGCGATTTAACTTCATTTTTCACTTAATTGTGGTCAGTTCAGTCGCTCAGTCGTGTCCAACTCTTTGCAATCCCATGAATCACACCATGCCAGGTCTGTCTGTCCATCACCAACTCCCGGAGTTCACTCAGACTCGTGTCCATCAAGTCCGTTATGCCATCCAGCCATCTCATCCTCTGTCGTCCCCTTCTCCTCCTACTCCCAATCCCTCCCAGCATCAGAGTCTTTTCCAATGAGTCAACTCTTCGCATGAGGTGGCCAAAATACTGGAGTTTCAACTTTAGCATCAGTCCTTCCAAAGAAATTCCAGGGCTAATCTCCTTCAGAATGGACTGGTTGGATCTCCTTGCAGTCCAAGGGACTCTCAAGAGTCTTCTCCAACACCACAGTTCAAAAGCATCAATTCTTTGGCACTCAGCTTTCTTCACAGTCCAACTCTCACCGCCATACATGACCACAGGAAAAACCATAGCCTTGACTAGACAGACCTTTGTTGGCAAAGTAATGTCTCTGCTTTTGAATATGCTATCTAGGTTGGTCATAACTTTCCTTCCAAGGAGTAAGTGTCTTTTAATTTCATGGCTGCAATCACCATCTGCAGTGATTTTGGAGCCCCCCAAAATAAAGTCTGACACTGTTTCCACTGTTTCCCCATCTATTTCCCATCAAGTGATGGGACCAGATGCCATGATCTTAATTTTCTGAATATTGAGTTTTAGGCCAACTTTTTCACTCTCCTCTTTCACTTTCATCAAGAGGCTTTTTAGTTCCTCTTCACTTTCTGCCATAAGGGTGGTGTCATCTGCATATCTGAGGTTACTGATATTTCTCTTGGCAATCTTGATTCCAGCTTGTGCTTCTTCCAGTCCAGCGTTTCTCATGATGTACTCTGCATATAAGTTAAATAAGCAAGGTGACAATATACAGCCTTGACATACTCCTTTCCCAATTTAGAACCAGTCTGTTGTTTCACATCCAGTTCTAACTGTTGCTTCCTGACCTGCATACAGGTTTCTCAAGAGGCAGGTCAGGTGGTCTGGTATTCCCATCTCTCTCAGAATTTTCCACAGTTGATTATGATCCACACAGTCAAAGGCTTTGGCATAGTCAGTAAAGCAGAAATAGATGCTTTTCTGGAACTCTCTTCCTTTTTTGATGATCCAGTGGATGTTGGCAATTTGATCTCTGGTTCCTCTGCCTTTTCTAAAACCAGCTTGAACATCTGGAAGTTCACAGTTCACGTAATGCTGAAGCCTGACTTGGAGAATTTTGAGCATCACTTTATTAGCGTGTGAGATGAGTGCAATTGTGCGGTAGTTTGAGCATTCTTTGGCATTGCCTTTCTTAGGGATTGGAATGAAAACTGACCTTTTCCAGTCCTGTGGCCACTGCTGAGTTTTCCAAATTTGCTGGCATATTGAGTGCAGCATTTTCACAGCATCATCTTTCAGGATTTGGAATAGCTCAACTGGAATTCCATCACCTCCACTAGCTTTGTTCATAGTGATGCTTTCTAAGGCCCACTTGACTTCACATTCTAGGATGTCTGGCTCTAGGTGAGTGATCACACCATCATAATTATCTTGGTCGTGAAGATCTTCTTTGTACAGTTCTTCTATATATTCTTGCCGCTTCTTCATCTTCTGCTTCTGTTAGGTCCATACCATTTCTGTCCTTTATCGAGGCCATCTTTGCATGAAATGTTCCCTTGGTATCTCTAATTTTCTTGAAGAGATCTCTAGTCTTTCCCATTCTGTTGTTTGCCTCTATTTCTTTGCACTGATTGCTGAGGTAGATTAATAACAACAGAGCAACACTCAGAATCCTGCTGAACTACAGGTACTTTGGAAAACCTCCATCACTATAGTGGATATAAACACCATTCCCTTGAGCCCAGAATTGTCCCCAGTACTTAGAGATAGATCATTCTAGGCCACCTAATTCAAAGCACCTCTATTAAAGAAGTTCCTTTAAGAAATTCATTACAATCTGAATGCTTGTGTCCTCCCCAAATTTTTATGTTGAAATCTTAATACCCAATTTGATGATATTAGAAGGTGAGGTCACTGGGAGTTGTTTAGGTCATAAGGTTCATGGAGCCCTTATGAAGGAATTAATGCTCATATACCAGGGACCCCAAAGAGCTAGTTCATAGGGCCACCATGTGCAGATAGAAGAAGTCTGCATGTAAACTGGAAAAGGACCCTCATCCAACCATGCACACACCCTGATCTCAGACTTCTCAGCCTCCGGCTGCTGCTGCTGCTGCTACTAAGTTGCTTCAGTCGTGTCCAACTCTGTGCAACCCCATAGACGGCAGCCCACCAGGCTCCTCCGTCCCTGGGATTCTCCAGGCAAGAACACTGGAGTGGGTTGCCATTTCCTTCTCCAATGCATGAAAGTGAAAAGTGAAACAGAGTCTCTCAGTCGTGTCCGACTCCTAGCGACCCCATGGACTGCAGCCCACCAGGCTCCTCCATCCATGGGATTTTCCAGGCAAGAGTACTGGAGTGGGGTGCCATTGCCTTCTACACTCAGCCTCCAGAAGTATGAGAAATACAGGACTGATGTCTATAAGCTATCCAGTCAGTGGTGTTTTGTTACAGCAGCCTGAAAGTACAAAGACAAATGTTATAGTTTTTAAATTAGGGAATCCAGCTTTGTCATCCTAATATGCTCATTTTCTAATTTAATATGAGAGGTGAAAGAGAGGCATATGTCAAATATGACCCACAGGTTTCTGACTCACAGTACTAAGAATTTAGTGATTTCCATTACTGAAATAGAAAATATGGATAGAGGAATGCTGCCAAAAGTTTTATTAAACATACAAAAGAAAATAATAGCAATTCAGCACTATTTATAAGGGAAAAACACAAAGCACTCTTGATTTATGCATCTGTGTGATCTCTTGACCCAGAAAGAATGCTTATTTTTCAACTTAGGGTTATCTATATATGGCAAGTAGTGCTATAAAGCACACTCATCTAAATCAGAGTATTTTATATTAGAACTAAGGAAAAATGCTTATATCTTTCCTTTTCTCCTTTGCTTTTCACCTCTCTTCTTTTCACAGCTATTTGTAAGGCCTCCCCAGACAGCCATTTTGCTTTTTTGCATTTCTTTTCCATGGGGATGGCCTTGATCCCTGTCTCCTGTACAATGTCATGAACCTCAGTCCATAGTTCATCAGGCACTCTAGCTATCAGATCTAGGCCCTTAAATCTATTTCTCACTTCCACTGTATAATCATAAGGAATTTGATTTAGGTCATACCTGAATGGTCTAGCGGTTTCCCCTACTTTCTTCAATTTAAGTCTGAATTTGGTAATAAAGAGTTCATGATCTGAGCCACAGTCAGCTCCTGGTCTTGATTTTGTTGACTGTATAGAGCTTCTCCATCTTTGGCTGCAAAGAATATAACGAATCTGATTTCAGTGTTGACCATCTGGTGATGTCCATGTGTAGAGTCTTCTCTTGTGTTGTTGGAAGAGGGTGTTTGCTATGATCAGTGCATTTTCTTGGCAAAACTCTATTAGTCTTTGCCCTGCTTCATTCCACATTCCAAGGCCAAATCTGCCTGTTACTCCAGGTGTTTCTTGACTTCCTACTTTTGCATTCCAGTCCCCTATAATGAAAGGACATCTTTTTTGGGTGTTAGTTCTAAAAGGTCTTGTAGGTCTTCATAGAACCGTTCAACTTCAGCTTCTTCAGGGGTACTGGTTGGGGCATGGGCTTGGATTACTGTGATACTGAATGGTTTGCCTTGGAAGTGAACAGAGATCATTCTGTCGTTTTTGAGATTGCATCCAAGTACTGCATTTCAGACTCTTTTGTTGACCATGATGGCTACTCCATATCTTCTGAGGGATTCCTGCCTGCAGTAGTAGATATAATGGTCATCTGAGTTAAATTCACCCATTCCAGTACATTTTAGTTCGCTGATTCCTAGAATGTCGACGTTCACTCTTGCCATCTCTTGTTTGACTACTTCCAATTTGCCTTAATTCATGGACCTGACATTCCAGCTTCCTATGCAATATCGCTCTTTACAGCATCGGATCTTGCTTCTGTCACCAGTCACATCCACAGCTGGGTATTGGTTTTGCTTTGGCTCCGTCCCTTCATTCTTTCTGGAGTTATTTCTCCACTGATCTCCAGTAGCGTGTTGGGCACCTACTGACCTGGGGAGTTCCTCCTTCAGTATCCTATCATTTTGCCTTTTCATACTGTTCATGGGGTTCTCAAGGCAAGAATACTGAAGTGGTTTGCCATTCCCTTCTCCAGTGGACCACATTCTGTCAGACCTCTCCACCATGACCCGCCCGTCTTGGGTTGCCCTGTGGGCATGGCTTAGTTTCATTGAGTTAGACGAGGCTGTGGTCCTAGTGTGATTAGATTGACTAGTTTTCTGTGAGTATGGTTTCAGTGTGTCTGCCCTCTGATGCCCTTTTGCAACACCTACCATCTTACTTGGGTTTCTCTTACCTTGGGCGTGGGGTATCTTCACAGCTGCTCCAGCAAAGCGCAGCCGCTGCTCCTTACCTTGGACGAGGGGTATCTGCTCACTGCCGCCCTTCCTGACCTTCAACGTGGGATGGCTCCTCTAGGCCCTCCTGTGCCCATGCAGCCACTGCTCCTTGGACTTGGGGTTGCTCCTCCTGGCCACTGCCCCTGGCCTCAGGCGTGGGGTGGCTCCTCCCGGCCGCCGCCCCTAACCTCGGACACGGGGTAGCTCATCTCCGCCATTCCTGTGCCGTTGCAGCCTGGCACTCTTGGCTGCCGCCCCTGACCTCGGACGTGGGGTAGCTCCTCTCAGCCACGCTTGGTGCACCGTTGGCGACCGCCTGCGCTTAGTGCATGGGTCACGGCTGCCTGCGCTTAGTGCACCTCTTCAGCAATCAATGCAAAGAAATAGAAGAAAACAACAGAATGGGAAAGACTAGAGATCTCTTCAAGAAAACTAGAGATACCAAGGGAACATTTCATGCAAAGATGGAATGGATAAAGGACAGAAAAGGTATGGACCTAACAGAAGCAGAAGATATTAAGAAGAGGTGGCAAGAATACACAGAAGAACTGTACAAAGAAGATCTTCATGACCTGGATAATCACAATGGTGCAATCACTCATCTAGAGTCAGACATCCTGGAATGTGAAGTCAAGTGGGCCTTAGAAAGCATCACTATGAACAAAGCTAGTGGAGGTGATGGAATTCCAGTTGAGCTATTCCAAATCCTGAAAGATGATGCTGTGAAAGTCCTGCACTCAATATGCCAGCAAATTTGGAAAACTCGGCAGTGGCCACAGGACTGGAAAAGGCCAGTTTTCATTCCAATCCCAAAAAATGGCAATGCCAGATAATGCTCAAACTACTGCACAATTGCACTCATCTCACATGCTAGTAAAGTAATGCTCAAAATTCTCCAAGTCAGGCTTCAGCAATACGTGAACTGTGAATTTCCTAATGTTCAAGCTGGTTTTAGAAAAGGCAGAGGAACCAGAGATCAAATTGCCAACATCCGCTGGATCATGGATAAATCAAGAGAGTTCCAGAAAAGCATCTATTTCTGCTTTACTGACTATGCCAAAGCCTTTGACTGTGTGCTGCTGCTGCTGCTAAGTCGCTTCAGTCGTGTCTGACTCTGTACGACCCCACTGACGGCAGCCCACCAGGCTTTGACTGTGTGGATTACAATAAACTGTGGAAGACTCTTCAAGAGATGGGAATACCAGACCACCTGACCTGCCTCTTGAGAAATCTGTATGCAGGTCAGGAAGCAACAGTTAGAACTGGACATGGGACAACAGACTGGTTCCAAATAGGAAAAGGAGTACGTCAAGGCTGTATATTGTCACCCTGCTTATTTAATTTCTATGCAGAGTGGATCATGAGAAACGGTGGACTGGAAGAAGCTGGCATCAAGATTGCCAGGAGAAATATCAATAACCTCAGATATGCAGATGACACCACCCTTGTGGCAGAAAGTGAAGAGGAACTAAAAAGCCTCTTGATGAAAGTGAAAGAGGAGAGTGAAAAAGTTGGCCTAAAGCTCAACATTCAGAAAATGAAGATCATGGCATCTGGTCCCATCACTTGATGGGAAATAGATGGGGAAACAGTGGAAACAATGTCAGACTTTATTTTGGGGGGCTCCAAAATCACTGCAGATGGTGATTGCAGCCATGAAATTAAAAGACGCTTACTCCCTGGAAGAAAATTTATGACCAGTCTAGATAGTATATTCAAAAGCAGAGACATTACTTTGCCAACTAAGGTCCATCTAGTCAAGGCTATGGTTTTTCCAGTAGTCATGTATGGATATGAGAGTTGGACTGTGAAGAAGGCTGAGCACTGAAGAATTGATGCTTTTGAACTGTGGTGTTGGAGAAGACTCTTAAGAGTCCTTTGGACTGCAAGGAGATCCAACCAGTCCATTCTGAAGGAGATCAGCCCTGGGATTTCTTTGGAAGGAATGATGCTGAAGCTGAAGCTCCAGTACTTTGGCCACCTCATGCAAAGAGTTGACTCATTGAAAAAGACTCTGATGCTGGGAGGGATTGGGAGGAGGAGAAGGGGACGACAGAGGATGAGATGGCTGGATGGCATCACGGACTCGATGGACGTGAGTCTGAGTGAATTCCGGGAGTTGGTGATGGACAGGGAGGCCTGGCATGCTGCAATTCATGGTGTTGCAAAGAGTCGGACACGACTGAGTGACTGAACTGAAGGAAAAATGGTGTTTTCCCATTCAATTGCTCGTCTACAGAATTTCCAAAAATCTAATTCAACTGATGTACTAATTTAGAGCCCTCTCCCTTTAACAAATAATGATGGATCTGATCCTAAAATCAAGTTCATTTCTAGTATTTCATTTACTTACTTGTACTCACCCCAAATCTCCAGGTTTTTCCTTTTGGATAACACATATACTTTGCCCTTGAAAGGACTCTTAAAGTAAGAGATAAATGGGCTAAATCTCATCAATGTGCTAAAGAAGAAATGGTATGGTGTGACAATAAAAAACAGTATTATCCTTCCAGACCACAGGTATAGTCAAATTAGTTCAGCTCTTTCCAACCATTTTTCCATCATGACATACATATAACATGATCATGTCTGCCAGAAATCTAGAGTAAATGAAAGGCCTTTCCAGGTCCGGTCTGGCAACTCTACAACCCACTAATTTGTGAACCCTGCATTGGATTATACACGTAATTTTCACTTTCTAGTATCTCTTTCAGAGAAGGCAATGGCAACCAACTCCAGTACTCTTGCCTGGAGAGACGGAGCCTGGTGGGCTGCCATCTATGGGATCGCACAGAGTCGGACACAACTGAAACGACGCAGCAGCAGCAACAGCAGAAGCAGATCTCTTTAGCTTCCATTTCTTTTATGACCCAAAGTTAATGGCACAATCAACTTGAAGAAGATTTATCCAAGGTTTGATGAGCCCAAGCTTTGAGAAATATGCTTAGATGTCACCAAATTCATACCTTTTCTGTTACTGCTCCATTTGTAATGTATTTCTATGCCTTGAACATCAAAGGTGCAGGAGAGCAAGGTTGATTCAAAAAATGTCTTCTTTTAACTCATCTTTCTCATGGATTAATTAATCTTTTGTGGATTCTAGAAGGATACACAGAGCAATTCTTTCCTCTAGTTAAGTCACCTATTGTTATCCACATAGAGTCGACCTGAAATAGGTTCTCTACACATTTCAACTTGTCTCACTAGAACCTTGACAGTTCAAGAACTTCAGCCCTGTTTCTCAGGGTCACCCAGAACTATAGCACCTCTGCCATGCAGTTGATGTTCAAATGGAAATAAGGTACCATCCATAAGTTCTTTCAAAGTTCTTTTGACAGCTAACATATTACAACATTTGGTTCTACACAGATGCAAGTTTTTCACCACTGATTCATGCCACACTAAAAATCCATAAGTTACCCTATTCAGTTCAACCCATCTGCTTTGTACAAACATGATAGGTTTTCACTTTCAACTGTTAATAATCCCAAATTTCTCTTTCCTCCATTCTGTTAAAAGGATGTTTTATGTCCTATGAGCCCTTTTTCATTTTTTTCCACCAATGAAGACATTCTATCTCTAGAAAATTTTTTTATTACTATTTTCTTTAGGTTGTTGCAACCATACCCAAAAGAATACAGAAAATGAGAGTCAAGAAGAGGGAGGAAGAATTCTGGAAGAACTCAGAAGAGAGATGAGTTTCAATATATAATAAGAAAAAATATTCTAATCTAGTGGAAAATGGAGAATGAGGCAAAGGTCTACAGTGTTGGCCCTGACAAGTGTCATTCCTAGGAAGTTGTGGATGGCAGGGGGGCATTCTGCCCAACACAGGCCCTTCTCACACCCTCGAGGCTTCCTGAGATTTTCTTCTTCCCCTTTGGCACAGCCACTTATACTCTGCACTGGAGTCTGTCTGCTGAGCAGCAAACATTCAAAAACCTTTTCTCTCTGCTACTGTTGATACAAATAAAGGGATTTGTCCCTGCAGGTAGAAGTCTAATGACCACCAGGAAAATGAATGGGCACTGTAAGAAAACATCTGCACAATTTTGCCAAAACAGGTATAATTTTAAAAACCTCACAAAATCCCCTTTCGCTAACAGCAATAACTTGAGCTATTACTATTAACCATGTTTCTAGCTTCCACACATTTGATGTTTTAGCCTCCTTCAGCATCTTCTTTCCTTGGAAAGAGTCCTTCTCTCAGACGGTGCACTTTTCAAATACAAACAAACCAATCCAGGCTCCACACTCCCAACCAACTTCCTTTTTGGGCTCTCACACTTCAGGCCACTATTTACCTGCCTTCTTGTTCCAGGGCCAGGTATTCAACAATGAGGGACAGCCCCTGGTCCCATGAGCCAATCCGAAACCTGCTTCCTCTGCCTCATCCATTCCCTCACAGAAACCACAAAGGTTCTTGCACACAGTTCCCCAACCCTCACCATGAGCAACCCCAGTGCTTCCCCAGGTGGTCCCTCATGGCATGCCTCTCCCCCTAGGAACTGTAAAGAACTATCTTTATAATGAAAGTCATGTGCTGATCTGTTAGCCTCTCTATCCCCCAAGTTTCCTATCAATAGACCATTTTAGAACAGCTGCTGTCACCATAAGGTATGGGGAATGTATCAACCAGACACTGAAGCGAAGATGTCTCTCCCCAGTAACTGTCATTTTCAAGAGAAGACTGACAGGGAATAACCCCTTTCCCAAGGGGTCCCACACACTTTGAAGTACCACCTTTTCCTTCAGAAAGGCACAGTAGGGGCCCAGACTGGCTCCATATCTTCCCTAACATAACTGATCATCAGTTTCTTTTAACTATATAAGATAATGCTCCTAAACTCTTGGAGTGTGTGAGAATTAAAGATGTGAAGTTCTTGTTACAGTGCTTCTTCATACATAGTAGGTACTCAATAAACAGGAAATGTTTTTACTGTTATCAATATCATTGTAATTGTCATTTTTTAAAATAGCACAAACTAAGGAATTAGTGTTTTGTTTTTTTTTTTGGTTGCACTGATCTTCATTGCTGCTCCTAGCCTTTCTCTAGTTGGGGGTGTGGCACACAGGCCTAGTTTGCTCCTCAGCACACGGAATTTTCCTTGACCAGGGGTCAAACTGCTGTCCCCAGCAATGGCAGGCTGATTCCTATCCACTGTACCACCAGGGAAGTCCTAACTTTAAAATTTTCTTTTCATGTCTCACTTCTTGCTGAAATGCTACTTAAGATCCAACAAGGCCACATGTTACTTCAAATTACTTCAAAAAAATTTTAATGAGTTTTTCATAAATGAAAAAAACACTACATTTGTCACTTAATTACTCAAATAGCTTGATTTGTTTCCACAATAACCAGCCAACCTGTCATGTTATTAGTCGATAAAACTTGTAAATTGTTCATCCCAAAAGGGAGAGAAATCATGATGATTATGACCAGGCTAGGAAGCAACAGGCATTCAGTAATAAAGATTAATAAAAAGGGATGGACATAACTATGAAAATTTTAAAAACATTTAAACATCAGTAAATCTCAATTAAAAAATCACAGAATATAGAAACTAGGTAGGTCTAGTGTTGATGTTATATCTGATGCTATGCTAATTTCGTGTCAACCTAAATGGCCCATGGGGCACCCAAATATCTGGTAAAATATTATTCTGGGTATTTCTGTGTAGGTGTTTGGAAATAAGATTAATATTTAAACTGGTAAATTGAGGAGATCCCTGATAGTGCAAGGGATAAGAATCCACCTACCAATGCAAGGGACACGAGCTTGATCCCTGGTCCGGAGAGATCCCACATGCCTCGGAGAAACTAAACCCATGTGCCACAACTACTGAGCCTGCACTTCCGCAATGAGAAGCCCATGCACCACAACCAGAGAGTAGCCCCTGCTCTCCAAAACTAGAGAAAGCCCCTGCAAAGCAACAAAGAGCCCGAGCAGTCAAAAATACATTTTTTAAGAAACTGGTAAACTGAGTAGAGCAGACTTTCCTTCTTAATGTGGGTAGGCTTCATTCAATCTTAAAGGCCTGAACAAAAACAGAAAAATAGGTCTGTCCCTGTTATAATCCTGTGCCAAGTAAGAGAGAATTCCTTTTAGCTGACTTTTTCAAAACAAGCCATCGGCTTTTTCTACCTTTGAATTCAAACTGAAACACCAGGTCTCCTGGATCTCCACCTGGATGATTCACCCTGTATGTCTTGGAGTTTGTCAACCTCCATAATCACATGAGTCAATTCCTTAAAAAAAAAAAAAAAATCCTATTGATTCTGCTTCTGTGGAAAACCCTGATTCATACACATCCTCAAGAACATGTAATAATAACGAGAAGAAATAATCACAGGATATTTTCTATATACCAGGCACTGTTCTAAGTCCTTTATAAAAATTTTCTCATTCCTTACAAACAGTCCTATGAGGCAGATACTATTGATATTTACAGTGGAGAAAACAGAGGCATAGAGAGGTAGAAAAACTTGGACAGCTCATACAACCACAATTTTAATCTACACACAATGGTTTCAAATCTCTGCTTCTAACCAAGTTACTATTAAGAAACAAAATACATGGGTGAAGTAGGTCATCATTTGAAATACAGTATCACCATGAACAATTCAATGTGACATGTCAGAACCATATTCCTGTCTTAAAGAAAAAAAAAACAACTCAGGACTTCCATAGTGATCTGGTGGCTAAGACTCTGAGCTACCAATGTACGGGGTATCAGTTCAAACCCTGGTCAGGGAACTAGATCCCACATGGCACAAATAAGACCTGGCACAACCAAATAAATAAATATTTAAAAAATAACTCAAAGGATTTTGTAAAAATTGAGTATTCGGTTCATAATATCAATGTCTAACAAAGGGCTAGCACTCAATTATTAATTTCTTTTCCCATTATGAATGAAATCACCTTGATTCTATTTTCATTAATAGATTCAATTCAGTTCAGTTCACTCAGTTGTGTCCAACTCTTTGCGACCCCGTGGACCGCAGCACACCAGGCTTCCCTGTCCATCAACAACTCCCGCAGTTTACCCAAACTCATCTCCACTGAGTCAGTGATACCTTCCAACCATCTCATCTTCTGTCGTCCCCTTCTCCTGCCTTCAATCTTTCCCAGCATCAATGTCTTTTCAAATGAGTCAGTTCTTCGCATCAGGTGGCCAAAGTATTAGAGTTTCAGCTTCAGTGAACACCCAGAACTGATCTCCTTTAGAATGGACTGGTTGGATCTCCTTGCAGTCCAAGGGACTCTCAAGAGTCTTCTCCAACACCACAGTTCAAGAGCATCAATCCTTCGCTTAGCTTTCTTTACAGTCCAACTCTCACATCCATACATGACTACTGGAAAAAAATACATGACTACTGGAAAAAAATAAATTATATGGACCTATGAGTATTTCTTCTCATCAGAAAGCAATACACTGCTATGTTTTCATTCTTTTCTTCTTTGATGATGTATCTCCTCATAAACTTTCAAAATTAGTAGTAAACATAAAGGTGATTCAATTTTAATATCCACATTTCTATCAAGTTACACCATGCTTGCCATGTTGTAAAACAAATTTCCATAATTTCATTATCATGATAAAATGAAAGAACTTGCTTTCTGACATTAGAATAATATAGCTTCTCTAAGAGCCCTAATTCCAGCTTCATAAATGTGACAGGTAATTTTTTTTATTCTATTCATACTTTATGTGGGGAATTTACTTGCCAGTCAAATTATATACAAATTGCACTGCTCATTATTCCTTTTAAGACAGAAACCACAAGAGCTCATAATGTCTGTAACATTTGAATTGATATCAGTAGCACTAATGTTTTGTATACTTTGCATTTCTTTACAGAAAGCTGCATTAATGTCACTAGTACAGTTTCATCTAGAGAGCAGTCAAGGTCATGACATAGGCTTACTTATCTGCAACTAAGTGAATGTTTATGTTTTTCTTCCCCTTTTTATTCCTGCTCAGCTTCAACTTGAATCTGGATATATAAGCAAATAAAATTTTTAACAGATATAGATATATTGCCATTCAGTAACTATGTATATTTTACTCTATTATTTGATATGTTTGGACAGATATATTCACCCACAAAACAATTACTGCAAAAAAAGATGATTTATCCATCAACTCAAAAGGTCCCCTCTGCCCCTTTGTAAGTCTATCCCGTTTAAGCAGTCCTACCATCCCCAAACGTGGGGGACAGACTGAGGTGGTCTGCTGCTGTTCATGCCCTTACATCATCTCCTTCCCTTGGGCGTGGGCTGGACCTGTGACTTGTTTCTAATAAATAGAGCTAAGGTGATAGGATGTCCATAGATCATGGATCATAATATTCATGTATGATAACCTCTCCCTTGCTAGTCTTTAGGAAGCAATCTGCCAATTTGTGAGCCGCCATGTGGAGAAGGTCATGAGGCAGGGAACTGAGGGCAGCTTCCAGCCCAAAACCAGACAGCAAATGATGTCTTCAGTTTAGCAGCCTAAGGCACTGAATGAACCAACTGAATGAACTTGGAACCTGATCCTTCCCCAATTTAGCTTCAAAGAAGAGCCCATTCCTGGCCAATCCTTTGATTACAGCCTTGTAGAGGAGCCTGTTAAGCTGTACCCAGACTTTTAACTCACAGAAGTCTGAGATAATATATGGATATTGTAAGCTGCTAAATTTTTGGTAATATTATCACATAGCAATAGATGATATACCAGCCAACAATTGACCTGCTGCACCATGGACTAGTTTGCACTTTCTGGAGTTTTATATAAAAGGAAACATAGAACAAAGAAAAAAATGTATTTAGCTTATATATGTGTGTGTATATATATATTTGTGTACACACATAATGTGGAGAAGGCAATGGCACCCCAATCTAGTACTCTTGCCTGGAAAATCCCATGAATGGAGGAGCCTGGTGGGCTGCAGTCCATGGGGTCGCTAAGAGTCGGACACGACTGAGAGACTTCACTTTCACTTTTCACTTGCATGCATTGGAGAAGGAAATGGCAACCCACTCCAGTGTTCTTGCCTGGAGAATCCCAGGGATGGGGGAGCCTGGTGGGCTGCCGTCTATGGGCTCGCACAGAGTCAGACATGACTGAGGTGGCTTAGCAGTAGCACATAATGTATAACTGAATTGCTTTGCTATAAACCTGAAACTAATACATTGTAAATCAACTATACTTCAAGTTAAAAGAAGAAAAAACTAAGGCAAAGAAAAAAATGACTTTTTTCAAATCTACAAAGCTTATCTGGCTGTATTTTCCACTTACACTTTGTTTATGCAATTAAATACAGAAATCACCTTATCAACTCTTCTAAGAAGACAGTGACCTTGTCTGAACCTAAGGCAAATAAATAATAAATAAATATTTGTCTTTGGAAATATAACCTTATTGTGTATTCCTAACACTTAAAAGGTGAGGCTTAAATAATGTCAGTTGTTGGTGATGATTAGTAGCAAAGAAATTAAGAGAAAGTAGGGAGAGATCTAGCAAAGAAAAAGAATAGGATTGGTGATGAAATGCAGTGGACGTTTTTCCTGCCAACTTAATGTTCATTTTTTCCTTTTACTTAATGACCATTGTTATCACTTGATACTGAATTAAGCCCTGTTTTATATCAGGAAATGCTAGATGATTTGTTCTTGTTGAACAAAATATTTAAACTCATAATCTCACTTATATGAGGAAAAACAAAACAAAATGAAAACAGGTTCATAGATACAGAGAACAAACTGGTAGTTGAAAAGGAAAAGGGGAGTGCTGAGGGGAGGTAAAATATGCAGAAGGGATTCAGAGGTACAAACCTCCAGTTATAAAACAGATAAGCCAGGGGATATAGTGTATAGCATAAGGAATATGGTCAATAATAGTTTAAGAGGTATGGGGACAGATAGTTATTAGACTTATGGTTGCAATCATTTCATAATGTATGCAAATACCAAATCACTATGTAGTACATCTAAAACACAGTATTATTGTACATTAACTATATTTCAATTAAAAAATAAAAAAGATGAACATTTCATCTCTGCTGTTTATATTTAGTTCTTCATACCTAAGAGCCATGGGACCCAAACTGTTAACAATCTTTAGCTAATTGATCTCCCAAACCACCCACTGTGCTTCCTATTGGTCAGATCAATGCACTATTGAGTGCTGACTGCATGACAGTTGTGTTCAGGTACTGGGGATAGATGAATTGGAATGGTCATTGTCCTTGAGGAAGTCTTACTTGCACTGTGGACTTAGAAATATAAGTAGATGATTCCAATGCAATGTATTAAGGTACAATGAAATATCACGAAGGTACAAATTAAAGGATTTAAGACATACATAGTACACAAGCGATAGTGTTGGAAAGATTTGTTTTCCAGGTTTTATCAGAAATATTCTCATATGATTTTGATATTAAAAATCTGTGATCGTGCCAACATAAGCCCCCAAATCAAAACGTATAAACTATAAGAAAAGGGAATCTCACACCCAACCCGGGGGGGGGGGCGAGAAATCACAATTTTTCTTTTATTATCATCCTCACAGTCCTATTTCTACTTAATAGAAAAGATCCACACAGTCAGTTGAATGGCTAATGGTACTGGAATGAGGTAGAGGAAAATGTTTCAGATTGTCCTAATGTGATTTGTTAGAAGTTCAATATTATAAGTTTAAAAAAAAATAGGAAAATTTTACTTCCTGTAGTGATAATGCAAACTTTCCCACAGAGAAAAAAATCAGAATGCTGCATAAAATATTTTAAAGATTTATAATCATGAATAACTGGCTAATGAGGCATTAAAAACTGGACGTGGAACAACAGACTCGTTCCAAATAAGAAAAGGAGTACATCAGGGCTGTATATTCTCACCCTGCTTATTTAATTTATGTGCAGAGTACATCATGAGAAACGCTGGGCTGGAAGAAGCACAAGCTGGAATCAAGATTGCCGGGAGAAATATCAATAACCTCAGATATGTAGATGACACCACCCTTGTGGCAGAAAGTGAAGAGGAACTAAAAAGCCTCTTGATGAAAGTGAAAGAGGAGAGTGAAAAAGTTGGCTTAAAGCTCAACATTCAGAAAACGAAGATCATGGCATCTGGTCCCATCACTTCATGGCAAATAGATGGGGGAAACAGTGGAAACAGGATCAGACTTTATTTTGGGGGGCTCCAAAATAACTGCAGATGGTGATTGCAGCCATGAAATTAAAAGACGCTTACTCCTTGGAAAGAAAGTTATGACGAACCTAGATAGCATATTCAAAAGCAGAGACATTACTTTGCCAACAAAGGTCCATCTAGTCATGGCTATGGTTTTTCAGTGGTCATGTATGGCTGTGAGAGTTGGACTGTGAAGAAAGCTGAACACTGAAGAATTGATGCTTTTGAACTGTGGTGTTGGAGAAGACTCTTGGGAGTCCCTTGGACTGCAAGGAGATCCAACCAGTCCATCCTAAAGGAGATCAGTCCTGGGTATTCATTGAAAGGACAGATGCTGAAGCTGAAACTCCAATACTTTGGCCACCTCACACGAACAGCTGACTCATTAGAAAAGACTCTGAGGCTGGGAGGGATTGGGGGCAGGAGGAGAAGGGGACAACAGAGGATGAGATGGCTGGATGGCATCACTGACTCGATGGACGTGAGTCTGAGTGAACTCCGGGAGATGGTGATGGACAGGGAGGCCTGGCATGCTGTTATTCATGGGGTCACAAAGAGTCGGACATGACTGAATGACTGAACTGAAATGAGGCATTAAAAAACCTACATGGCCAAGACCTGGATAAAGAGGTGTATCCAAAGAGATGAAGCTAGCATTTGAGGCTATTTCCCCCTAGAGATATTTTCTAATTGCAAAAGAGGCAGATAAGAAGAGAGTAGTTGAACAGGGCTTTGTGGAGATTCATGGGGTTAGTGGACCAAAAACTGGAGTTCAAGGTCAACTAAGAAGGGAATATCAACCTGAGTGCTCTTTCATGGTCCTTCACCTAACTTGAGCTTTTCGTATCATGCTGAATGAATTCCAAGAAGAAGCATCTCATGAATAAAAGTGCTAACAGACTCAGATGGAAGCTGCAAGGCTTCTTGTGACTTTGCCTCAGTAACCATGTGGCATTATTTTCACCATAATTGAGCAGAATAATTGAGGCAAAGTGTCAGTTTAGAGTCAAAGGCAGGGGAATACTCAATAATGTGAATACTGGGGGACATGATTCACTGAGGAGGGCACTTTGGAGACTACAAGAACTTTAGGGCACAGGAAGAACATGATTGACAATCCCTGCTGAGCTCCCAACAAGCGTCAGCTGCTGACCGTGTGAGTGAACCAGCAAAAACACAGAGCCTAGCTGAGCCTTCCAATGATTCTAGCTCTAGACACCTGATTAGACTATATCACAGAATCCAAGAGCAAATTTTCCAGATAAGCCCAGTCTCCACAAAAACATGAGACTATTAATCAATTACTGGATTAGGCCATTACGTTTTGTGATGGTTAGTTGTTCAAAATTTGACAGCTGAAACACCTCTCATTGTCTAGACATTAAGAACAAGGTAAAACAGGAGTTATTGTATAGCCTAGGAAACTCTGCTCAATGTTATGTGGCAGCCTGGATGGGATCGGAGTTTTGAGGAGAATGGATACATGTATACGTATGGTTGAGTCCCTTTGCTATCCACCTGAAATTATCACAACATTGTTAATCGGCCATACCCCAATACAAAATAAGACATTTTCTTTAAAAAAAAAAAAAAAAGAATAAGGTAAGAATGTATGTTATAACACCTATGGTAAAAACTGAACTAGAGAAATGACTGCCGCTGCTGCTGCTGCTGCTGCTAAGTAGCTTCTGTTGTATCCGACGCTGTGCAATCCCATAGATGGCCGCCCACCAGGCTCCTCTGTCCCTGGGATTCTCCAGGCAAGAATACTGGAGTGGGTTTCCATTTCCTTCTCC